>NC_052335.1:34990742-35090742 GCF_016432855.1 Salvelinus namaycush
CAGTAGAGTACAGTACAGTAGCAGCTATCAGTAGAGTCAGTACAGTAGAGTACAGTATAGTATAGTACAGTATTGTATAGTACAGTAGAGTACAGTACAGTAGAGTAGAGTAGAGTAGAGTTCAGTAGAGTAGAGTACAGTACAGTACAGTAGAGCTCAGTACATTAGAGCACAGTACAGTAGAGTAGAGTACAGTACAGTAGAGTAGAGTAGAGTAGAGTAGAGTAGAGTACAGTACAGTAGAGTACAGTACAGTAGAGCTCAGTACAGTAGAGTACAGTACAGTACAGTAGAGCTCAGTACATTAGAGCACAGTACAGTAGAGTAGAGTACAGTACAGTAGAGTAGAGTAGAGTAGAGTACAGTACAGTAGAGTACAGTACAGTAGAGTACAGTACAGTAGAGTACAGTACAGTAGAGCTCAGTACAGTAGAGTACAGTACAGTAGAGTACAGTAGAGTAGAGTAGAGTACAGTACAGTAGAGTACAGTACAGTAGAGCTCAGTACAGTACAGTAGAGCTCAGTACATTAGAGCACAGTACAGTAGAGTAGAGTACAGTACAGTACAGTAGAGTAGAGTAGAGTAGAGTACAGTACAGTAGAGTACAGTACAGTAGAGCTCAGTACAGTAGAGTACAGTACAGTAGAGTACAGTAGAGTAGAGTACAGTACAGTACAGTAGAGTACAGTACAGTAGAGTACAGTACAGTAGAGCTCAGTACAGTAGAGTACAGTACAGTAGAGTACAGTAGAGTAGAGTACAGTACAGTAGAGTACAGTACAGTACAGTAGAGCTCAGTACATTAGAGCACAGTACAGTAGAGTAGAGTACAGTCCAGTAGAGTACAGTACAGTAGAGTAGAGTAGAGTAGAGTACAGTACAGTAGAGTACAGTACAGTAGAGCTCAGTACAGTAGAGTACAGTACAGTACAGTAGAGCTCAGTACATTAGAGCACAGTACAGTAGAGTAGAGTACAGTACAGTAGAGTAGAGTACAGTACAGTAGAGTACAGTACAGTAGAGTAGAGTAGAGTAGAGTACAGTACAGTAGAGTAGAGTACAGTACAGTAGAGTACAGTACAGTAGAGCTCAGTACAGTAGAGTACAGTACAGTACAGTAGAGCTCAGTACATTAGAGCACAGTACAGTAGAGTAGAGTACAGTACAGTACAGTAGAGTAGAGTAGAGTAGAGTAGAGTACAGTACAGTAGAGTACAGTACAGTAGAGCTCAGTACAGTAGAGTACAGTACAGTAGAGTACAGTAGAGTAGAGTACAGTACAGTACAGTAGAGTACAGTACAGTAGAGTACAGTACAGTAGAGCTCAGTACAGTAGAGTACAGTACAGTAGAGTACAGTAGAGTAGAGTACAGTACAGTAGAGTTCAGTAGAGTACAGTACAGTAGAGTAGAGTACAGTACAGTAGAGTACAGTAGAGTACAGTAGAGTAGAGTACAGTAGAGTAGAGTACAGTACAGTACAGTAGAGTTCAGTACAGTAGAGTTCAGTACAGTACAGTAGAGTAGAGTACAGTAGAGTAGAGTACAGTACAGTAGAGTACAGTACAGTAGAGTACAGTACAGTAGAGTTCAGTACAGTAGAGTACAGTAGAGTAGAGTACAGTACAGTAGAGTACAGTAGAGTACAGTACAGTAGAGCTCAGTACAGTACAGTAGAGTAGAGTACAGTAGAGTAGAGTACAGTACAGTACAGTAGAGTACAGTACAGTAGAGTACAGTACAGTAGAGTACAGTAGAGTAGAGTACAGTACAGTACAGTAGAGTACAGTAGAGTACAGTACAGTAGAGTTCAGTAGAGTAGAGTACAGTACAGTAGAGTTCAGTAGAGTAGAGTACAGTACAGTAGAGCTCAGTAGAGTAGGGTTTCCCAAACTCTGTCCTGAACTTTCATTATCCTCCCTTCTCATGAGGGAGAGAAATGTAAAATATCTTACAGATATGTGTTTTTTTGGTCACGGAATTTCAAGCCACAAGGCAATATTTTTTAAACAGCTTTTAGTCTTTTACAAGAAGAACTCTGAAACTGAACTCGTCTTGTTTTGTTTTTACAAGCAATATTTTGTTGTATTTTTGGATTGATATGAATTTGGATATCCTATTTTTTCTTACAGTAAATATGTATTGTTGAATAAAGACATCCAAACTCATACTCTCACATATTTTGTTTAGCGTAGAGAGACAGTAGGACTGAATTGAATGGGACCTCTGGTCAATTGAACGTGGTGTTTAGAAATACTGAAGTGTCTAACACAGTGATTGTTATGAGAAAATACTTGTATGCCACCTACTGCATGTTATGTCAGAGGATCAGAGAGAGGCTAGACTTTGACTGAAAGTGGTTTAGTAGGTTTGTTTCATTACCCGCGGTTCAATGAGGTAATTACAGTCTGGTTACCAGGAAGTATCTTACTTAGCGACAGGGTCAAAGTTCGCCAATACGAATTCATGAACGGATCAACATGGTTTAACTGTGGCAGTACTACGAAATCCGATTGGGATTGGCAAAGTATGTAAACCAACGTATTGCTGATTCTAAACACAATGTCATTTGGAGAGAACAGACATTGGTTGTGTAAACGAAGACCTTGACTGAGTCCCAAATGGCACCCTATTCTCTATATAGTGCACTACTTTTGACCAGAGCCCTAAGGGGGCCATTTTGGGACGCATACTTTATGTCTTTGTACAACAGATGGAACATGGCTGTCTTGTGGGATTTTTTCATAACTTTGTTGGGACTGGAGTTATATTACATTGACATTTTAGTCATTTAGCAGATGCTCTAATGTCTTAGACTGCTCCCGAGTGTCGCAGCAGTCTAAGGCACTGCATCTCAGTGCGAGAGGCGTCACTACAGACCCTGGTTCGGTTCTAGGCTGTATCACAACCAGCCTGTGATTGGGAGTCCCATAGGGCGGCGCACAATTGGCCCAGCGTCGTCCCGTTTAGGGTTTGGCCCGGGGTAGGCCGTCATTGTAAATAAGAATTTGTTCTTAACTGACTTGCCTAGTTAAATAAAGGTTCAATTAAACATTTTCAAAAACATTCATTTTACGTGAGACTACCACATATCACAGTCGTAGTAAAAGTACATGTTTCCTCTATAGATTTCAGGACTGTTACATAAAGGGATCATCTCTGACCCTTTTGGAGCTCAACGTATGTTTCTACAGTACAAATACAAGTATATTACTAGCACAGTTCACAAGTCCTCATCTCAAGAGAACAGGTTATGAAATATCATATCATGATGCAGATTAGCATTTATATTTTGTTCAGACACTTTTTAAAATAGGATTTATAATCCAGACTGAGAAAAGAGGGTTTATAATCCAGACTGAGAAAAGAGGGTTTATAATCCAGACTGAGAAAACAGGATTTATAATCCAGACTGAGAAAAGAGGGTTTATAATCCAGACTGAGAAAAGAGGGTTTATAATCCAGACTGAGAAAACAGGGTTTATAATCCAGACTGAGAAAACAGGGTTTATAATCCAGACTGAGAAAAGAGGGCTTATAATCCAGACTGAGAAAACAGGGTTTATAATCCAGACTGAGAAAACAGGGTTTATAATCCAGACTGAGAAAACAGGGTTTATAATCCAGACTGAGAAAATAGCGTTTATAATCCAGACTGAGAAAAGAGGGTTTATAATCCAGACTGAGAAAACAGGGTTTATAATCCAGACTGAGAAAAGAGGGTTTATAATCCAGACTGAGAAAACAGGGTTTATAATCCAGACTGAGAAAACAGGGTTTATAATCCAGACTGAGAAAAGAGGGTTTATAATCCAGACTGAGAAAACAGGGTTTATAATCCAGACTGAGAAAACAGTGTTTATAATCCAGACTGAGAAAAGAGGGTTTATAATCCAGACTGAGAAAACAGGGTTTATAATCCAGACTGAGAAAAGAGGGCTTATAATCCAGACTGAGAAAACAGGGTTTATAATCCAGACTGAGAAAAGAGGGTTTATAATCCAGACTGAGAAAAGAGGGTTTATAATCCAGACTGAGAAAACAGGGTTTATAATCCAGACTGAGAAAATGGAGGATTTATAATCCAGACTGAGAAAACAGGGTTTATAATCCAGACTGAGAAAAGAGGGTTTATAATCCAGACTGAGAAAACAGTGTTTATAATCCAGACTGAGAAAACAGGATTTATAATCCAGACTGAGAAAAGAGGGTTTATAATCCAGACTGAGAAAACAGTGTTTATAATCCAGACTGAGACAGACAGACAGTACGTCACTGTCAAAGCCAACCCCATAATTGCTGTCTGCACTTATGTGCAGTATGCATTCACACCGCCAAACAGAGAAAGACTTCTATCTTCATCCTTCAAAGCATATCAAGCGGGTTTCAACAATTCAAAGCTGACCTCATGTTTACTATCTGTCTGATAGATAGCATTTCCCAACAGAAAGAGGACTGATTTGTCATGGGCCCACAGATGGAAACACCAATCCATCCACATTCCCATCCACATTCCCATCCACATTCCCAACACATGAAAAGTCAGAACAAAGTGGCAGCATATGGAGAGATCAGCCTTTGTCACCCAAAAGACATTCCTCATGTCACCTCCTGGCAACAGGCCTCTTAGGGGGAGCACATTGATTGTGTCACACAGCTTAGCTTGCAGTGGGGCGGGGTTCACTGGGCCTCAAGGGACCCGTCTGTATGTGTGTGTGTGTGTGTGTGTGGGGGGGGGGGGGGGGGGGGGGGGTTGTTCTCAGGGCACCCCTGGGAAGCAAGGCTCAGTAGGGGGAACCACCACTAACTTACTGCCATTTCAACCAAGCCTCAATGTATTTAAACCAAGCCTCAATGTGTGTAAATGGGGCCACAGTGATTGGATGGGGCCACAGTGTCTCCTGACCCCTCCTGTCTCAGCCTCCAGTATTTATGCTGCAGTAGTTTATGTGTCGGGGGGCTAGGGTCAGTTTGTTATATCTGGAGTACTTCTCCTGTCTTATCCGGTGTCCTGTGTAAATGTTAGTATGCTCTCTCTAATTCTCTCCTTCTCTCTTTCTTTCTCTCTTTCGGAGGACCTGAGCCCTAGGACCATGCGTCAGGACTACCGGGCATGATGACTCCTTGCTGTCCCCAGTCCACCTGGCCTTGCTGCTGTTCCAGTTTCAACTGTCCTGCCTGCGGCTATGGAACCCTGACGTGTCCACCGGACGTGCTACCTGTCCCAGACCTGCTGTTTTCAACTCTCTAGAGACCGCAGGAGCGGTAGAGATACTCTTAATGATCGGCTATGAAAAGCCAACTGACATTTACTCCTGAGGTGCTGACTTGCTACACCCTCGATAACTTCTGTGATTATTATTATTTGACCATGCTGGTCATTTATGAACATTTGAACATCTTGGCCATGTTCTGTTATAATCTCCACCCGGCACAGCCAGAAGAGGACTGGCCACCCCTCATAGCCTGGTTCCTCTCTAGGTTTCTTCCTAGGTTTTGGCCTTTCTAGGGAGTTTTTCCTAGCCACCGTGCTTCTACACCTGCATTGCTTGCTGTTTGGGGTTTTAGGCTGGGTTTCTGTACAGCACTTCGAGATATTAGCTGATGTACGAAGGGCTATATAAATACATTTGATTTTGATTTAAACCAAGCATCAATGTATGTAAACCAAACATCAATGTATTTAAACCAAGCCTCAATGTATTTAGAACAAGCCTCAATGTATTTAAACCAAGCCTCAATGTGTGGAAACCAAGCCTCAATGTATTTAAACCAAGCCTCAATGTATGTAAACCAAGCCTCAATGTATTTAAATCAAGCCTCAATGTATGTAAACCAAGCCTCAATGTATTTAAATCAAGCCTCAATGTGTGGAAACCAAGCCTCAATGTATTTAAACCAAGCCTCAATGTATGTAAACCAAGCCTCAATGTATGTAAACCAAGCCTCAATGTATGTAAACCAAGCCTCAATGTATGTAAACCAAGCCTCGATGTATTTAAATCAAGCCTCAATGTATGTAAACCAAGCCTCAATGTATGTAAACCAAGCCTCAATGTATTTAAATCAAGCCTCAATGTATGTAAACCAAGCCTCAATGTATGTAAACCAAGCCTCAATGTATGTAAACCAAGCCTCAATGTATTTAAACCAAGCCTCAATGTGTGTAAACCAAGCCTCAATGTGTGTAAACCAAGCCTCAATGTATTTAAACCAAGCCTCAATGTATGTAAACCAAGCCTCAATGTATGTAAACCAAGCCTCAATGTATTTAAACCAAGCCTCAATGTATTTAAACCAAGCCTCAATGTGTGTAAACCAAGCCTCAATGTATTTAAACCAAGCCTCAATGTATTTAAACCAAGCCTCAATGTATTTAAACCAAGCCTCAATGTATTTAAACCAAGCCTCAATGTATTTAAACCAAGCCTCAATGTGTGTAAACCAAGCCTCAATGTATTTAAACCAAGCCTCAATGTATTTAAACCAAGCCTCAATGTATTTAAACCAAGCCTCAATGTATTTAAACCAAGCCTCAATGTATTTAAACCAAGCCTCAATGTATGTAAACCAAGCCTCAATGTGTGTAAACCAAGCCTCAATGTGTGTAAACCAAGCCTAAATGTATGTAAACCAAGCCTCAATGTATTTAAACCAAGCCTCAATGTATTTAAACCAAGCCTCAATGTATGTAAACCAAGCCTCAATGTATTTAAACCAAGCCTCAATGTGTGTAAACCAAGCCTCAATGTGTGTAAACCAAGCCTCAATGTGTGTAAACCAAGCCTCAATGTATTTAAACCAAGCCTCAATGTATTTAAACCAAGCCTCAATGTATTTAAACCAAGCCTCAATGTGTGTAAACCAAGCCTCAATGTATGTAAACCAAGCCTCAATGTATTTAAACCAAGCCTCAATGTATTTAAACCAAGCCTCAATGTATGTAAACCAAGCCTCAATGTGTGTAAACCAAGCCTCAATGTATGTAAACCAAGCCTCAATGTATGTAAACCAAGCCTCAATGTATTTAAACCAAGTCTCAATGTATTTCAACCAAGCCTCAATGTATGTAAACCAAGCCTCAATGTATTTAAACCAAGCCTCAATGTATGTAAACCAAGCCTCAATGTATTTAAACCAAGCCTCAATGTATTTAAACCAAGCCTCAATGTATTTAAACCAAGCCTCAATGTATGTAAACCAAGCCTCAATGTGTGTAAACCAAGCCTCAATGTATGTAAACCAAGCCTCAATGTATGTAAACCAAGCCTCAATGTATGTAAACCACGCCTCAATGTATTTAAAGCTATCCTAAAGAGTTCTATAATGCACCAGAAAAAGCATAGACAGCTAATGAATGTGATTCATGAACCAATCCTTCATCCAATTTAAGAGAATTATCATGGTTGAAAAACTATGAAATATATGGAAAGGGAAAGAGGGGATACCTAGTCAGTTGTACAACTGAATGCATTCAACTGAAATGTGTCTTCTGCATTTAACCCAACCCCTCTGAATCAGAGAGGTGCTGGGGGGGCTGCCATCATCGACATCCACATCTTTGGCGCCTGGGGAACAGTGGGTTAACGGCCTTGCTCAGGGGCAGAACGACCGATTTTTACCTTGTCAGGGATTCGAGTATAGAGAGACTAAAACACTTCCTTCTCCCACAATATTGAATGAACAAAACGTTTTTCAAAGCAATTTTTGAAGTGGTTTTAACAGATGTGCATGATGTTCATTCATCTGCCTTGAAGACTCTACTATATTTTCCGTCTTGCCCCATGGACTTCGAGGTATACTTTGTCTGTAAAAAAAAAAAAAGGTGACATTTGTCAAAGTCCACTTCCATTTGCCGTCTCCTTCCCTGACCTGTGACAGCTGGTCCTATAAGGGTCCAGTCGGCATGTTTTCTTAAACAGCCCATAAGGAAAACCTGGTCTCAGAGCATTTCATATTATTCTTTACATAGATCCCAACACTCCACTAAATGTTAAAGGGTTAAGGTTAGGGTTATGGTTAAGGGATGGCTTAGCTAACATGCTAAGTAGTTGCAAAGTAGCTAAAAACTAGTAAGTAGTTGAACATTTGCTAATTAGCTAAAATGTTACAGTTGTCCATGGTGAGATTCGAACACGCAACCTCCGTCCATCCCGACCAACCTCCATCCATCCCGACCATCCATCCCGACCAACCTCCATCCATCCCGACCATCCTCCATCCATCTCGACCAACCTCCATCCATCCCGACCATCCATCCCGACCATCCTCCATCCATCCCGACCAACCTCCATCCATCCCGACCATCCTCCATCCATCCCGACCAACCTCCGTCCATCCCGACCATCCTCCATCCATCCCGACCAACCTCCATCCATCCCGACCAACCTCCGTCCATCCCGACCATCCTCCATCCATCCCGACCAACCTCCATCCATCCCGACCATCCTCCATCCATCCCGACCATCCTCCGTCCATCCCGACCAACCTCCGTCCATCCCGACCATCCTCCATCCATCCCGACCAACCTCCGTCCATCCCGACCAACCTCCGTCCATCCCGACCATCCTCCATCCATCCCGACCAACCTCCATCCATCCCAACCATCCTCCATCCATCCCGACCATCCTCCGTCCATCCCGACCAAACTCCGTCCATCCCGACCATCCTCCGTCCATCCCGACCAACCTCCATCCATCCCAACCATCCTCCATCCATCCCGACCATCCTCCGTCCATCCCGACCAACCTCCGTCCATCCCGACCAACCTCCGTCCATCCCGACCAACCTCCGTCCATCCCGACCAACCTCCGTCCATCCCGACCAACCTCCGTCCATCCCGACCATCCTCCGTCCATCCCGACCAACCTCGGGATGGTCAAGTCCAGTCTATGAGACCAGGCTGGGCAGGAACCTAGGATTTACAGGATATGTAGCGACCCTAAAAACATAACAAAACATCAGCCGAACGCATCAACTCAGTTACGTTTTTCTGTCATTTTTATGCCATTTGTATATTTCCTCAGTAAATGCACATTTCTAATTTAACTGGGGTTTTTCACTTGGTGATTAGCAGGGCCTGTTGAGAAGGCCTGACTACACAGCCTCCTTCTCTGAAGCCTGGACACCAACATATCCAGGCCAAACCCAATGAGATACTCTGGTTTAGCCGGGTTTCATGTTCTCCATGCAGATTTTTATTCTGGTTGGTTGGACCTTGCGGTTCAGATAAACAGTTCCATACGTCAGTCTGCAGGACATATTTATGAGACCACAGTTAGAGGTTTGGGAGGGTTGTATGAATAACTAAATCGCCAGGCTGCCACGGGTTTTAACACACACATTTTTCTATTTAGTATTGAGTGTGTTTCAGCAAACACCTATCCCTCTCCCTCTCCCTCTCCCCTCCCCCTCCATCCACCCCTCCCTCTCCCCTCCCCCTCCATCCAACCCTCCCTCTCCCTTTCCCTCTCCCCCTCCATCCACCCCTCCTTCTCCCCCTCCCCCTTCCCCTCCTTCTCCCTCCCCCCTCCTCTCTGTCTCTGCTGTGCCTACCATTGGTAATAGCTCAAATGCTTGTATTCAATATAGTATTCAATCTGGGTTGCCAGGTTCTGGTGGAAAACAATAGGAAGAAGACCGTCCTCATCAGTAGATGTGGTCCTCATGGTCCCTATTCCCTATAGTGCATTACTTACTTATGGGTGGTGCCCTATTTGGGACGCAGCCTCTCCTCTTTAATGTGGTTTCTATCTGTCTAGTCAAACCACCAGCCTCCTGCTGATTTACACCGTTGTAATAACCGCCGTTCCCGCAACACAGACATAGACATATACACACACAACGACACACACCACACACACACACACACACACACACACACACACACACACACACACACACACACACACACAGCTAGACAGCTAATTAGAGGAGGTTTTGAACCAACAAACTCACAATCTATATCAATGATGAAGAGAAGATGATGTCTCCCATCTTGTGGTTCCCAAACTATTTTTTTTTTCAGTGTGTGTGTTGGGGGGGGGGGGGGGGGGGGGGGGGGGGGTAAGAGGGGGGGTAGAGGGAAGGAGGGTAGAGGGAAAGAGGCGGGGAGATGCATAGCTACTGCAGAGAGGATACTCCCACGTTAATTTATGCCCACCCCAAAAAGTTCTATATCTTCAGGCCAAATTATCACAGAGACACTCAGGCCCTGGGCCCAGATTCATGTCTTCAATAAAGGCTCTGCCTGGGTCCAATCATGGATGTACTGTAGACTCAGGGAGTTATGGGGGGAGAGTAATGCAGAGCGGATTCTCCCACGCTGACATGCGGTATGCTCCTCAACGTGACCTGGAGAGACAGTCAAGCCCTCGGTCTAATGGTGGATATACTGAACTGTACAACTAAGGTCTGTATGAGAGAGAACGAGAGAGCGAGAGAGAGAGAGGGG
The DNA here is from genome assembly GCF_016432855.1 of Salvelinus namaycush. Lineage (NCBI taxonomy): Eukaryota > Metazoa > Chordata > Actinopteri > Salmoniformes > Salmonidae > Salvelinus > Salvelinus namaycush. The sequence continues at coordinate 35,001,197 of NC_052335.1, forward strand.
ATGGAGAGAGGGGGGAGGGAGAGAGAGAGGGAGGAGAGAGGGGAGAGAGAGAGAGGGAGAGAGAGAGGGGGGAGAGAGGGGGGGGAGAGAGAGAGGGGGGAGAGAGAGGGAGAGAGGGGGGGAGGAGATAGAGGGGGGGAGAGGTAGAGAGGGTAGAGAGAGACGGGGAAGAGAGAGAGGCCTGGCTCTCATGAGAAGACAATGTTCACACTGCCCGCAAAATGAGGTGGAAACTGAGCTGCACTTCCTAACCTCCTGCCAAATGTATGACCATATTATAGACACATATTTCCCTCAGATTACACAGAACCACAAAGAATTTGAAAACAAATCCAATTTTGATAAACCTTATCTATTGGGTGAAATATCACAGTGTGGCATCACAGCAGCAAGATGTGTGACCTGTTGCCACAAGAAAAGGGCAACCAGTGAAGAACAAACACCATTGTAAATACAATCCATATTGATGTCTATTTATTTTTCCTTTTGTACCTACAACTATTTGTACATCGTTACAACACTGTTACATACCCATAATATGACATTTGAAATGAGAGAGAGAGAGAGAGTTTTCTCATTTACAGGATCTTTGGTGTTCTCCCTCAATTCAGCTCTCCCACATAGACATATCCAAATGAAGCCAAATCAAGTTAAAATGATATAAATCCATGAATCTTATAATGATGTATCAAGTGCTTATGTTTAACAGTAGACAGTAGTAGAGTACATGACTAGAAATACCTCTGTACGCCTAGAGAAAACCCCCACAGGCCACAGCACAGAGAGGGTAGACTGATGAAACCACACTGAATGCTGTGTTCATAATGGGGAGTGTGTATGCCAACCAGGATTTACAGTTCCCACAGCCCATGGGGCTTGGGGCTACTGGGCAGCTAATGGGAACTAGTTGGCACCTAATGGGTAAACCCCCTCAAAACATATTGGGCTTTATTACGAACATAGTAAATGTTTATGTAGGGGGCCTGAAAAGTAAGCCTGTGGACTAATTTGGGCTCTCCCAATCACCACCTAGTACCACTCCCCCCCCTCTGGGTAGTTGGTGTATTCCTGCAGTGTTATTGGCAATGGGAAGCCATTACCACATATCAATGGTTCTGGGGGGTATCATAAATGCTAAAAACCACACTAATTACAGAGCTTCTGTCTTAATGTTTTAAATGTACAGTGACTCTTCCATAGTAACTGACCAACGGGTCGATCAAAACAGATCAGGTTAGCGTAGCCACATTCTAAAACTATACATCGGGGTGCCTGTAAGTCTCTTTAACGTTAAAGTGCATATTTATCCATAGTACAGACCTACCATTACCAAAAACCAGAGTTTAAAATGCAGCTCAACAAACTTGGAGACTTCCTTTTGAGTAATTACAGAGCAATAAATGTATGTTTCACTATAAAAATACACTGAATTACATAGAGTGGTGAGGTTTTCCTAGCCACTGTGTTCCTGTATCTGTATTGCTCGCTCTTTGGGGTTTTAGGCTGGATATCTGTAAAACACTTTGTGACAATTGCTGATGTAAAAATGGCTTCATAAAATACATTTGATTGATTGAGTATGCAAGTAAAAAGTCATTCAATGAATTTCATTAGTTCTGCAATATGGTAACTTTCTCTGTGGTCAATAATTTACCATTATCCTCAGACCTCTACAATATGAAAGCCACAGAATGAGAATTATGGAACCCCATGTCTGAGGTTCTATGGAATGGAACAGCCTGGTTCTCTGTCTTTCTGACTGCATACATCCCTTGGATCCCACTCTCTAATGTCCACCGCCTCTATTATGTTACAGTATAAAGAGGTATTTTAACCAGAACAAATGTCCCTATATGCTCCTGGCAGAGGCTGTTACATTTACATTTTACATTTTTATCATTTAGCAGACGCTCTTATCCAGAGCTTATCCAGAGCGTACTTTTAAAATCGTACTTTTACAGTCTTTATGGCACCATTAACTTTAAGACATGTTTGGCCTCGTCTTTCTCCCCTGATCCTGAAAATTCTGTAATTATAAGTAGATTACAGTGGAGGCTCCTCAGAGGAAGAAGGGGAGGACTATCCTCCTCAGTGAATTTGATTAAAAAAATTAGATAACATTATACTAGATTCACGTCACCAAATAATTGATTAAAACACTGTTTGCAATGAATGTCTACAGTAGCCTCAAAGCACTCTTTAGGGTAGCACCATGGTGTAGCCGGAGCACAGCTAGCTTCTGTCCTCCTCTGGGTAAATTGACTTCAATACAAACCCTAGGAGGCTCATGGTTCTCACCCCCTTCCATAGACTTACACAGTAATTATGACAACTTCCGGAGGACGTCCTCCAACCTATCAGAGCTCTTGCAGCATGAACTGACATGTCGTCCACCCAATCAAAGCTTCAGAGAATGAATCTAGTACTGAAAGCATAAGCTACAGCTAGCTAGCACTGCAGTGCAGAAAATGTGGTGAGTAGTTGACTCAAAGAGAGAGAAAGACAACAGTTTTGGAACAAATACATTTCTTCAAAAATGACAGAGAGAGAGAGAGAGAGCTATTACGTTGTATTTTTTCACTTATATATTCACTTACTTATATAGCGAACGCAGATAGCTAGTTTAGCCTACTCAAACACCCGGCTCAAACAGAGAGAGATGCCATGTTAACTAGTTGGCTATAGCTATCCAACACTGGAACTTTTCCAAGTCAAGGTACGCTTTTGGTTTTATTAATTTATTGCCACGGGGTCCGCTAATGTAACTGCTAAACTGCTTGCTGACTGTACACTATACTGCATTACTGTAGCAGGTTTACTAAGGCGTTAGTTCTAGTAGCTATGTTGACTATGATGTTAGTTAATATGGTGACAACGATGTAGGCTGTGTGTAGCGGTTAGCGGTTATGATATGAAGGTTTGGCTTGCAAAGTTTTTTTGCCTGGCCACAGACAGCTGATGTGTTGTGCACTGAAGACAAAAGTGAAGGGAAAAGGTGAAAGGAGGAGAGTGTGTAGATGTGAGAAGGAATTAACGAGCAAAGTGATCATGCTGTTTGTATGTGGCTGCTATGAAAGTGAACTGTGTGTATTCTGTCCGAGTCTGTAATACCAACATGTTTTAAGCAGACCGCCATAGTGCCTGTGCCAAAGAACACTAAGGTAACCTGCCTAAATGACTACCGACCCGTAGCACTCACGTCTGTAGCCATGAAGTGCTTTGAAAGGCTGGTCATGGCTCACATCAACACCATCATCCCAGAAACCCTAGACCCACTACAATTTGCATACCGCCCCAACAGATCCACAGATGATGCAATCTCTATTGCACTCCACACTGCCCTTGCCCACCTGGACAAAAGGAACACTTATGTGAGAATGCTATTCATTACTACAGCTCAGCGTTCAACACCATGGTGCCCTCAAAGCTCATCAATAAGCTAAGGACCCTGGAACTAAACACCTCACTCTGGATCCTGGACTTCCTGACGGGCCGCCACCAGGTGGTAAGGGTAGGTAACAACACATTCTCCACGCTGCTCCTCAACAGAGGGGCCCCTCAGGGGTGCGTGCTCAGCCCCCTCCTGTACTCCCTGTTCACTCATGACTGCACGGCCAGGCACGACTCCAACACCATCATTAAATTTGCCAATGACACAACAGTGGTAGGTCTGATCACCGACAACAACGAGACAGCCTATAGGGAGGAGGTCAGAGACCTGGCCGTGTGGTGCCAGGACAACAACCTCTCCCTCAACGTGATCAAGACAAAGTACATGATTGTGGACTACAGGAAAAAGAGGACCGAGCACGCCCCCATTCTCATCGAGGGGGCTGTAGTGGAGCAGGTTAAGAGCTTCAAGTTCCTTGGTGTCCACAGCACCAACAAACTATCATGGTCCAAGCACACCAAGACAGTCGTGAAGAGGGCACGACAAAACCTATTCCCCCTCAGGAGACTGAAAAGATTTGGCATGGGTCCTCAGATCCTCAAAAGGTTCTACAGCTGCACCATCGAGAGCATCCTGACTGGTTGCATCACTGCCTGGTATGGCAACTGCTCAGCCTCCGACCGCAAGGCACTACAGAGGGTAGTGCGAACGGCCCAGTACATCACTGGGTCCAAGCTTCCTGCCATCCAGGACCTCTATACCAGGCGGTGTCATCGGAAGGCCCTAAAAATTGTCAGAGACTCCATCCACCCTAGTCATAGACGGTTCTCTCTGCTACCACACGGCAAGCAGTACCAGAGCTCCAAGTCTAGGTCCAAGAGGCTCCTAAACAGATTCTACCCCCAAGTCATGAGACTCCTGAACATCTAGTCAAATGGCTTCCCAGACTATTTGCATTGCCCCCCCCCTCCCCTCTCCACACCACTGCCACTCTGTTGTCATCTATGCATAGTCACAACTCTACCTACATGTACATGCTACCTCAACTAACCGGTGCCCCCGCACATTGACTCTGTACCGGCACCCCCCTGTATATATTGTTATTTTTTACCGCTGCTCTTTAATTACTTGTTACTTTTATCTCTTATTCTTATTTGTATTTTTTAAAACTGCATTGTTGGTTAGGGGTTCGTAAGTAAGCATTTCACTGTTGTATTCGGCGCATGTGACTATTACAATTTGATTTGTATGATTCATTTTGTTGAAAAATGTTTCTTCAACGGAAACAAATAGAATGACACGGGGATAAACATACTAGAATTTATCCAATAGAAACTCTAAATTGCATCAGTTGGACTAATGAGTACACGCTAGATCAGCTAGATGCAGGCAAGAGTGTACAAGGCCGTATTGAATGTGTCACTTTCTGTCACCTTGATTAGGCACATTTTTCTCTCTACTTCTGCACGTACGTTGTAAACTTTCATTCGTAGGCTAGGTTGTAACATCCTCATGATGGCTATAGGGAAAATGTGAGTATCATGTAGTAACCTAAACCCATAGATGTGGTGTGGTGTGGTGTGTGTGTGTGTGTGTGTGTGTGTGTGTGTGTGTGTGTGTGTGTGTGTGTGTGTGTGTGTGTGTGTGTGTGTGTGTGTGTGTGTGTGTGTGTGTGTGTGTGTGTGTGTGTGTGTTCCAGGGTATCTCTGTATCCTTTTGAAATGAGATCACACATTTTGTTTTTAAGAAAACAAATCCAGATTATGTTCAACCTGTTTTGCTCTAGAAATTGAATAGTTTGGCTGCACGGTAAAGGTTGGATATGTCTCTGGTACCACAGAGGGCACAGAGACAGGGTGTTTAATATGATACAGATATATCTCTGGTGTATATCTAAAGAGGATGGGAAAAACCCGGATTGGTTTATCTAGGAATGTCAGCTATTTCCAGGGTCTGGGTCCCTCAGGGGCAGGAAGGAAGACGTACTGATAGAGACATCGACCCTGTGCAGCTTCCAGTCGGAATATGAGTGGAGATGATCTCCTTTTGCAATATGTTGTCGTCGTCTCTCGTATAGTGTAAACAGTGCTATGACAAAATGTCTAAATGACCATCAAGATTGTGGCGGCAGGCATATTTACTGACATTAGGAAGTCAGACAGTGTATTCCCTCTGGCATACAGTGCAGTCGGAAAGTATTCAGACCCCTTGACGTTTTCCACATTTTGTTACGTTACAGCCTTATTCTAAAATGTATGAAATTAATCAATCTACCCACAATATCCCATAATGACATCACAATACCCCATAATGACATCACAATACCCCATAATGACATCACAATACCCCATAATGACAAATCAAAAACAGGTTTTTAGAAATCTGAAATATCACATTTACATAAGTATTCAGACCCTTTTCTCAGTACTTTGTTGAAGCACCATTGGCAGTGATTACAGCCTCGAGTCTTCTTGGGTATGACGCTACAAGCTTGGCACACCTGATTTTGGGGAGTTTCTCCCATTCTTCTCTGCAGATCCTCTCAAGCTCTGTCAGGTTGGATAGAGAGCATTGCTGCACAGCTATTTTCAGGTCTCTCCAGAGATGTTCGATCAGGTTAAAGTCCGGACTCTGGCTGGGCCACTCAAGGACATTCAGAGACTTGTCCCGAAGCCACCCCTGTGTTGTCTTGGCTGTGTGTTTATGGTCATTGTCCTGTTGGAAGGTGAACCTTCGCCCCAGTCTGAGGTCCTGGTTTTCATCAAGGATCTCTCTGTACTTTGCTCCCTTCACCTTTGCCTCGATCCTGACTAGTCTCCCAGTCCCTGCTGCTGAGAAACATCCCCACAGCATGATGCTGTCACCACCATGCTTTACAATAGGGATGGTGCCAGGTTTCCTCCAGACGTGACGCTTGGCATTCAGGCCAAAGAGCTCAATCTTGGTTTCATCAGAGCAGAGAATGTTGTTTCTCATGGTCTAAGAGACTTTAGGTGCTTTTTGGCAAACTCCAAGCGGGCTGTAATGTCACTTTTACTGAGGAGTGGCTTCCGTCTAGCCACTCTACCATAAAGGCCTGATTAGAGCTCTGTCAGAGTGACCATCGGGTTCTTGGTCACCTCCCTGACCAAGGCCCTTCTCCCCCAATTGCTCAGTTTGACCGAGTGGCCAGCTCTAGGAAGAGTCTTGGTGGTTCCAAACTTCTTCCATTTAAGAATGATGTAGGCCACTGTGTTCTTGGGGACCTTCAGTGCTGCAGAAATTTGTTGGTACCCTTCCCCAGATCTGTGCCTAGACACAATCCTGTCTTGGAGCTCTACAGACAATTCCTTCGACCTCATGGCTCGGTTTTTGCACTGTCAACTGTGGGACCTTATATAGACAGGTGTGTGCCTTCCCAAATCATGTCCAATCAATTGAATTGACCATTTATGTATGATGTAAATAAGGTATTCTTTATAAATTAGCAAAGAAAAAAGGTTTCGCTTTGTCATTATGGGTAAAACAACAGACAGACAATTTGTTTCTGTGTCGGAAGATGGGATGATTTTCATACCAGTCTCACTGTAAACCACGAGCTGCTGGTGGTGGGAACATAACAAAACAGCTAGGGAAAAGTGGCTGAAGGCAAAGTGATCTATTGTGGTCATTGGAATTAAAGTGTATTTTAGAAAAAGGTTTTCATAAACATGTTTCTAGACTTTCTACGGATCTCAGGCCACCATACAGACAAGGTTTGACAATGGTAGTTGTTTTGTTCACAAACATCGAAATACGTTCACAATCACCAAAATAAACGCAAACTGCTGTGGTCGGTCGGTCGGTCGGTCGGACGGACGGACGGACGGACAGAGAGATAGATAGATAGATAGATAGATAGATAGATAGATAGATAGATAGATAGATAGATAGATAGATAGATAGATAGATAGATAGATAGATAGATAGATAGATAGATAGATAGATAGATAGATAGATAGATAGATAGATAGATAGATAGATAGATAGATAGATAGATAGATAGATAGATAGATAGATAGATAGATAGATAGATAGATAGATAGATAGATAGATAGATAGATAGATAGATAGATAGATAAGAGTCGAATAGTCTACCCCAACCAAATGGAGAGGCCTTAGAAGCTCCCTCCTGCTGTTCAGAGGTAATTAAAATACAGTACCCTGGGAGTGTAAAGAATGACAAGGCAAGAAAAGAGCACAAAATGAAGCTCCTTATGGAAAATCAAGAGACACTTTTTGCTGACTATTACAAAAATGGGAACATCAGCAACCTTATCTTCCACACAAACCATCCCCTGGCATGGCACAGTGCTATATTAGCACACTACCCCTCTGTTAAGAGAGGGGGGGTTAACGAGGGGTGGAAACTCAGGATACTTGACAACGAGGACTCTGAGTCAGCTAACATAAATCTATATAAGTCTGGAACAGTATTGGTACAGGGCAACCCCAAACAGTTTCAGCTGGACTTTCACCTAATCAAAGAATTAGCCCAGCAGGAGAAGCTCTCCCTTGATAAAGATACCCCCACCCCAAGCGGGTCAGACCAAAACTCTTCATCATATAACCCCACAGACGAGCAACCCTCAGCAGACAGTCAACCTCCCAGTACAGAGCACTTCTCCCTCATTGAAATGAAGGATAAATTCACCCAGCTGGAGGTAAGGCAGGTTGAGCTGGAACAGCAGGTGATTACACTCCAGTCAGCACAGACCCAGACAACAGCCCAGCACAACAACACCCCCTTAACCAGACCAGGAGAGCTGGAGGTGGAGAGAGACACATCTGGACTCTGGACAGTTAAGAGACAACTTCAACTGGAGAAAGAGCAGAAGCAGGAGCAGGAGCAGAACAGAGCACTAGAGGAGAGGATCAGACTGCTGGAGGAGAGGGAGAGGGGGATGGAGGAGAGGATCAGACTGCTGGAGGAGAGGTTGAGGGGGATGGCATGTGACAGAGAACAACCCACTAGGGAGGTGGCCATCCCCACAGAGAAGCCAGCAGAACAGCCCACCTCATCACCCGACAAAAGTCTCGACACCACAGCAGAACAGTCCACACCAGACCCTGACCATAGAGTCAACATCACAGCAGAACAGACAAAAGAAAACCCCCAAGCCCAGCAGCTCTCACCCCCCCTGAGCACCCCCCCTGTCAGCCACCCTGATAGCCCTCCTGACAACCCCCCCACACCCACTGAGGACAAACACAAGACACAGATTTTTCTCCTTATGGACTCAAATGGGAAATTTATAGAAGAAAAAAAACTTTTTCCCAAACACAGTGTGTCTAAACTCTGGTGTCCAAACACCCAGTGCGCCCTAGACCTTCTGTCTGAGGACAAACTAGGCTCACCTAGCCACATAATAATACACACAGGCACAAACGACCTGAGAGCACAGCAGGAAAGGGTGGCCACAGCACTGAAGGGAGTGATTGAAAAAGCTTCTTCTACTTTCCCCAATGCACAAGTGGTTATCTCCACCCTGCTACCACGAAAAGACTTCCACCCTGCTACAATACAGCGGGTAAACGCAAGCATCTCCCGTGACTGTGCCTCAAAACCAAATGTTTTCCTGGCCCACCACTCCACCCTGGACTTGAACAGCCTCTATGACCAGGTCCACCTCTACAAGGCAGCAGTGCCCACCTTTGCCCGGACTCTAAAGGACATCGCTCTCAAACGCAGCCCCAACACTTCACACAGGAGCAACAGATCAATAGACACCCCACCCAGACCAGCGAGACACCCTCCAAGACCTTCAGCACCCCACCCTGGACCTACACATAGAGGACCCACGCCAAGAGGACCTACATCCAGACCACAGCACCCCCAGACACACCCCCACCCCAACCAATCAACACCCCCCCACATCAACCATGCCCACACCCAATTTAGGCCCCCTCAGATCAGACCTATGCCACTCCTGCCCACCCCATGCACCCCACCCCCGCAGAGAGGGCATCAACATGGAAGTCACACATACGCCCAGGTAGTGAGCGGGCAAACAGGCCCAACCCCCACTCTTACACTCGCCCAAGCCAACGGCATGTACCAGATGCTCAGCAGGCTCTGCTCACACTTACTGGCCTGAGGCCAAACCACGACCAACAACATTGGACACTTTATGGAACAAAAAGCCTTCACTATATCATCCTGGAATATCCAAGGCCTGAGGTCATCTGCCTTTGGCCTAAAGAGCAGGAACCCGGACTTCACCAAAGAAATCGGTAATGCAGACATTGTCATCCTGCAAGAAACCTGGTACAGAGGAGACGGACCCACTGGTTGCCCTCTAGGTTACAGAGAGCTGGTAGTCCCATCCACCAAACTACCAGGTGTGAAACAGGGAAGGGACTCAGGGGGAATGCTAATTTGGTATAGAGCAGACCTAACTCACTCCATTAAATTAATCAAAACAGGAACATTTTACATTTGGCTAGAAATTCAAAAGGAAATTATCTTAACAGAGAAAAATGTCCTCCTGTGTGCTACCTATATCCCCCCACTAGAATCCCCATACTTTAATGAAGACAGCTTCTCCATCCTGAAGGAGGAAATCAATCATTTCCAGGCCCAGGGACATGTATTAGTCTGTGGCGACCTAAATGCCAGAACTGGACAAGAACCTGACACCCTCAGCACACAGGGGGACAAACACCTGCCTGCAGGTGACAGCATTCCCTCCCCCATATGCCCCCCTAGGCACAACTATGACAACATAACCAACAAAAACGGGTCACAACTCCTGCAGCTCTGTCGCACGCTGGGTATGTACATAGTCAATGGTAGGCTTCGAGGGGACTCCTATGGTAGGTTCACCTATAGCTCATCTCTTGGCAGTAGCACTGTAGACTACTTTATCACTGACCTCAACCCAGAGTCTCTCAGAGCGTTCACAGTCAGCCCACTGACACCCCTATCAGACCACAGCAAAATCACAGTCTACTTGAACAGAGCAATACTCAATCATGAGGCATCAAAGCCAAAGGAACTGAGTAACATTAAGAAATGCTATAGATGGAAGGAATGCAGTTTGGAAACCTACCAAAACACAATTAGACAACAGCAAATTCAATCCCTTTTAGACAACTTCCTGGGTAAAACGTTCCACTGCAATAGTGAAGGTGTAAACTTGGCAGTAGAAAATCTTAACAGTATATTTGACCTCTCAGCTTCCCTGTCAAATCTAAAAATCTCAAATAGAAAACCAAAGAAAATGAACAACAATGACAAATGGTTTGATGAAGAATGCAAAAATCTAAGAAATAAATTGAGAAACCTGTCCAACCAAAAACATAGAGACCCGGAAAACCTGAGTCTACGCCTTCACTATGGTGAATCACTAAAACAATACAGAAATACACTACGGAAAAAGAAGGAACAGCACGTCAGAAATCAGCTCAATGTAATTGAAGAATCCATAGACTCTAACCACTTCTGGGAAAATTGGAAAACACTAAACAAACAACAACACGAAGAATTATCTATCCAAAATGGAGATGTATGGGTAAACCACTTCTCCAATCTTTTTGGCTCTATAACAAAGAATAAAGAGCAAAAACATATACATGATCAAATACAAATCCTAGAATCAACTATTAAAGACTACCAGAACCCACTGGATTCTCCAATTACCTTGAACGAGTTACAGGACAAAATAAAAACCCTCCAACCCAAAAAGGCCTGTGGTGTTGATGGTATCCTTAATGAAATGATCAAATATACAGACAACAAATTCCAATTGGCTATACTAAAACTCTTTAACATCGTCCTTAGCTCTGGCATCTTCCCCAATATTTGGAACCAAGGACTGATCACCCCAATCCACAAAAGTGGAGACAAATTTGACCCCAATAACTACCGTGGAATATGCGTCAACAGTAACCTTGGGAAAATACTCTGCATTATCATTAACAGCAGACTCGTACATTTCCTCAATGAAAACAATGTACTGAGCAAATGTCAAATTGGCTTTTTACCAAATTACCGTACAACAGACCATGTATTCACCCTACACACCCTAATTGACAACCAAACAAACCAAAACAAAGGCAAAGTCTTCTCATGCTTTGTTGACTTCAAAAAAGCCTTCGACTCAATTTGGCATGAGGGTCTGCTATACAAATTGATGGAAAGTGGTGTTGGGGGTAAAACATACGACATTATAAAATCCATGTACACAAACAACAAGTGTGCGGTTAAAATTGGCAAAAAACACACACATTTCTTCACACAGGGTCGTGGGGTGAGACAGGGATGCAGCTTAAGCCCCACCCTCTTCAACATATATATCAACGAATTGGCGCGGGCACTAGAACAGTCTGCAGCACCCGGCCTCACCCTACTAGACTCTGAAGTCAAATGTCTACTGTTTGCTGATGATCTGGTGCTTCTGTCACCAACCAAGGAGGGCCTACAGCAGCACCTAGATCTTCTGCACAGATTCTGTCAGACCTGGGCCCTGACAGTAAATCTCAGTAAGACCAAAATAATGGTGTTCCAAAAAAGGTCCAGTCGCCAGGACCACAAATTCCATCTAGACACTGTTGCCCTAGAGCACACAAAAAACTATACATACCTCGGCCTAAACATCAGCGCCACAGGTAACTTCCACAAAGCTGTGAACGATCTGAGAGACAAGGCAAGAAGGGCATTCTATGCCATCAAAAGGAACATAAATTTCAACATACCAATTAGGATCTGGCTAAAAATACTTGAATCAGTCATAGAGCCCATTGCCCTTTATGGTTGTGAGGTCTGGGGTCCGCTCACCAACCAAGATTTCACAAAATGGGACAAACACCAAATTGAGACTCTGCATGCAGAATTCTGCAAAAATATCCTCCGTGTACAACGTAGAACACCAAATAATGCATGCAGAGCAGAATTAGGCCGATACCCACTAATTATCAAAATCCAGAAAAGAGCCGTTAAATTCTACAACCACCTAAAAGGAAGCGATTCCCAAACCTTCCATAACAAAGCCATCACCTACAGAGAGATGAACCTGGAGAAGAGTCCCCTAAGCAAGCTGGTCCTAGGGCTCTGTTCACAAACACAAACACACCCCACAGAGCCCCAGGACAACAGCACAATTAGACCCAACCAAATCATGAGAAAACAAAAAGATAATTACTTGACACATTGGAAAGAATTAACAAAAAAACAGAGCAAACTAGAATGCTATTTGGCCCTAAACAGAGAGTACACAGTGGCAGAATACCTGACCACTGTGACTGACCCAAACTTAAGGAAAGCTTTGACTATGTACAGACTCAGTGAGCATAGCCTTGCTATTGAGAAAGGCCGCCGTAGGCAGACATGGCTCTCAAGAGAAGACAGGCTATGTGCTCACTGCCCACAAAATGAGGTGGAAACTGAGCTGCACTTCCTAACCTCCTGCCCAATGTATGACCATATTAGAGAGACATATTTCCCACAGATTACACAGATCCACAAAGAATTTGAAAACAAATCCAATTTTGATAAACTCCCATATCTACTGGGAGAAATTCCACAGTGTGCCATCACAGCAGCAAGATTTGTGACCTGTTGCCACAAGAAAAGGGCAACCAGTGAAGAACAAACACCATTGTAAATACAACCCATATTTATGCTTATTTATTTTAACTTGTGTGCTTTAACCATTTGTACATTGTTACAACACTGTATATATATAATATAACATTTGTAATGTCTTTATTGTTTTGAAACTTCTGTATGTGTAATGTTTACTGTTAATTTGTATTGTTTATTTCACTTTTGTATAATATCTACCTCACTTGCTTTGGCAATGTTAACACATGTTTCCCATGCCAATAAAGCCCCTTGAATTGAATTGAATTGAATTGAATAGATAGATAGATAGATAGATAGATAGATAGATAGATAGATAGATAGATAGATAGATAGATAGATAGATAGATAGATAGATAGATAGATAGATAGATAGATAGATAGATAGATAGATAGATAGATAGATAGATAGATAGATAGATAGATAGATAGATAGATAGATAGATAGATAGATAGATAGATAGATAGATAGATAGATAGATAGATAGATGGATGGATGGATGGATGGATGGATGGATAGATAGATAGATAGATGGATAGATGGATAGATGGATAGATAGATGGTGTAACTCCTACTGACTAATAGCAGTCTTGGTAAACAACCAAACCAAATATTTAAAAGGTTAAGTAGTGTTCTGGTCTAAATCTATGGTGGATAACTGCTGGTCTTTACCAAGTGGTTGTAAATCTCTACAGTAAAATGTTAGTATTAACTTAAATCTCTCCTGTCTTGGCCTGCGGTCTCTCTCTCTCTGTGTATCTCTCTCTCTGTCTTCCCTCAAGGGTTTCTTCACGTTCTGACATACCATTCCCAAAATACCAGGACCTTAAGGGTTTTAAGGTGAGAGAAGAAGCATCAGAAGGGTTAGAGGAAGGATTGGAGGAGCTTTGAGAGGGCATTTAACCCAAAATATGCCAAAATCATTTAGGTATTTACTCCTTTACCTTCTTTACCTAAGCCATTACTGACAGAAGTTGGGTCTTGTCACGTGCCGGGGGAAAGTAGTATTACTCATATGTTGGGGAAAAGATTCACAACCAAAGAAACTTAAATTAACCAAGAGTAGAAGAGGATGCATGGTGAACTATGACCTGCGGGTCACAAAACGTGCAACATTAAAATACCATATATTTAACTAGAGAAGCATCTAACGACCCCATTAATTTCCTTCCATAAATGGCCTGTCATGTCACTGGGATAGGAAATAACACGGCGTTTACTATGTCATAGATAATTTAAAAAACACAAGACGTATATCTTACTGTAGAGCAACGATTCATACATATCGCTGAAACCACCACAGGACATATCTACAATTTGTATGCATCGATTCTGCAAACGTGATATCAGGCACACCAGCAACAGTGTTATATTTGAATCTCCTGGAAGCATGTCATTTATCATCTGCTATAATGTCAGTCAGTCTTGACATTCTTTTAGAAAACCATAAAAACAGTTATGATGTCACGACTTCTTCCGAAGTCGATGCCTCTCCTTGTTCGGGCGGTGCTCGGCGGTCGACGTCGCCGGTCTTCTAGCCATCATTTTTCATTTTCCATTGGTTTTGTCTTCCTACACACCTGGTTTCAATCCCATTAATTACCTGTTGTGTATTTAACCCTCTGTTTTCCCTCATGTCTTTGTCAGAGATTGTTGTTCAGTATTCGTGTTGTTTATATTGGTGCGCGACGGGTCCTCGTACCCACTTTCTTTCATTGTATTCATGGTTTTGGAGTTATGTTTGTTTTTAAGTTATTAAACAACTCCATTCCACTAAGTTTGATTCTCCTGCACCTGACTTCCCTGCCACCTATACACAGGATTGGTGTTTGATCCACTTTCTCAGTATTCACATGTTTTTCTGATTCTGTTGAATATCAATACAAAATGGTGATATTAGGTAGTTAACTGTAATGTAAGTGATATGTTCTATGTTGTTAGAAGTCTTCAGAGTGCACTTCTTTTAAATAAACAACTTGGTTCACCTCCAACACATCTGCTGTTGTGTACAGAAACCATTCTACTACCTGGGAAGAGCTGGCAGCACGTTTAGCTGAACTAATGTTAGACAGGTAGGTGAGAGGTACTGAGACAGACCTGGTTCCTATTATCATCATCAACTAGCCCCTCCAGATGGGTCTGTCCTCATGTGCTCCTGAGCTCTGAGGCTTTTCATCTCAGGGGAGAGAGAGGGAGAGACAGAGAGCGACAGAGAGAGAGTTACAGAGAGGGAGAGGGAGAGAGATAGAGAGAGAGTTACAGTACTTCTTTACCTATGAGGTCATAACGGTGTCCACCTACGAATACAGGCGCGTCTAGCCATAATATCTGACGACAACACAGTTGACTCCAGATGACACTACAGATCTGTCCTTTCACCTCTCAGAGACAAATCCCTTCTTCAACTCGGCCTTATCTTCAAATACGGAAAATGTATAAACAGGAAATAAACGATTTCAACAGAATTAATTAAATGATATTTGGAGGGTTTGTTAAGATTCTTACTGCTACAAGCTTTATTATTTCTGATTAAATCAATTTATCAATCCTTGTGAGATCAGCTAATATGCATAGCCTTGTCTGAGCGTCAGAGATTTGGGTGGCCTGGGTTCCAACAACATTGTGCTTGTGGTTTGGTGAATTACGCTCACATGTGGATGATCAGCCTTCCCTGACTGACTGTCTCAGTCGGTCACACAATGTTGCAGTGTTTTCGCCAAAAGCAACAACAACAAAAAACAAGCACCCTCTTATTCCACCCTTCAACAGACTAGACATCATTGACTCCAGATATAGAGACCCTTCACCTCCTGTTAGCATGCTGCAAAGACCTCCAAATAATAACACAATAGATCAATAGATGAGAAAGCCATCAATTCATGTTGATTTCATTATTCCCTTTGGGGTGTAGAGACACACACTGAGGTCAGCCTGCAGAAGACAGCCGCGATGACACACTAGCTATTCCCAGACTTGTCTTCTGGCTACTGGCAAAGATATCATAACTCTTCCATCCAACAATCTCTTAACCAATGATTGATTTCAATGGTTTCGGAGGACAAACGCATAAAAAGAGCAACTCAGCCGTAGAAAAAAATGATCCTGATTGACAACCAAGCCAGAAAACACTGAAGTGATTAATCAGACCAAGATCAACAACATCACGCAATGACTACACCAAGCTTGTGTAACGATGTGCGCTGAGAGTCGGGTAAAGCAAGTTCAGGGAGTCCGTTTTTAATAAATAAACGGAACATAATGCAAAACAAGAAACACAAACAACACACAGACATGAAACAGAAACAATGACACCTGGGGAAGGAACCAAGGTAATCAAGGAGGTGATGTAGTCCAGGTGAGTGTCATATAAAGATGGTGACAGGTGAGCGCCATAACGAGCAGCCTGGTGACCTAGAGGCCGGAGAGGGAGCACACGTGACAGCTTGTGAATACAAACTTGTTGGATGCATTTGTTGATTGTTTAAGTTGTGTTTCAGATTATTTTGTTCCCCAATAGAAATTAATGGTAAATAACGTATTGTGTCATTTTGGAGTCATTTTTATTCTAAATAAGAATATATGTTTCTAAACACTTCTACATTAGTGGATGCTACCATGGTTATGCATGGTCCTGAATGAATCCTGAATAATGATGAGTGACAGAGTTATAGACGCACAACTATCATACAAACAAGACATGCTAACTACTCACCATTATAATAACAGAGGATCTTTTTGGGCGGATTGAAACAAAAGCGTATGTCGCGCGTCACTACTTCACAGGAGAACCATTTGAATGTAAACTTTTTTAAATGAGTTCTGATTGGTCTGCCATGTAGCAGGCTTCTGTCTATAACATGAGCTGCTCAGTATGTGTAGATCATCCTTGCTACCGCAGCTTTTATGAAAGATATAAAGTTAGCCATGGAGAACTGCAGAAGTGTTGCTTTCCACTCTCTGGAGGACAGAGTTTTGAAATCAGGGGAATTAGAGTATGATAGCTAAGGAGATGGAAGAAATTCTGGCATTTTGATTGCAAATATGCAGAGGGAGTCAAAAAGAGAACACACAGAAGGCTATTGTATAAAACACATGTCTCCGGATTACATCTTCTAACTAAGGGCAACCATGGGATCTGTGACATAGAAGGAGAAGTGTCCATCCATTTATACCGGTAAGAGAGTCTAGGTAATTACATTTTCAGATATTACACGTTTCTAATTTTGTCAGAAAGTTGTTTTCATTTAAAGTTAAAGCGTACTGTTAGCTATCTAACTAACGTTAGCTGGCTGGCTCGCTAGCTAGCCTTACGTGTATGATCTGTGCATTAATATTATTCGTATCTCAGAGCCATTTGCATTGCTAGTTATAGCCTAATGTTAGCTAGCTAACATTGAACCTGGTTGGTTAGCTACCAGAAGATTCATACATGGTAGTAACGTTATCAGTTTTGATTATGGTTCATTGTTTAGCTAGCTAGCTACGTGTCATAAACAAAATACTTCACTACACAAGTAACCATTTCAATAGAATGTTCATGATGTCACTGCGACAACTTTCGATAGACGTAGCTGGTAAATTCACTCTGACTATCCACTCCAATTTCAGAGCACTCTCGTCTGAGTGTGCTAGAGCGCAAAATAGCTGACAAACCCTCAACACCCATTGAATATGGTTGGTATCAGTAAACTTTGGCAAAAAAGCCTAATTAAGTTATTGCCAGCAGCACAGTTACAGTCACCAACGCTCTTAATAACATAAAAACATCCTAACCAGCTCTGCTAGGGGGAGTAAAATGATCAGAGTGAAGTGTTCTCTCATTTGTGTCTGGAAGTAGCTAGCAAGCTAGCCAACATTAGCCAGTTAGCTTGGGTGCTTGACTGCTGTTGTGAGGTCAGAACACTCAGATCAACCCTACTCCCCGGCCAGAGCGTCCAGTGTGAGGTCAGAACACTCGGATCAACCCTACTCCCCGGCCAGAGCGTCCAGTGTGAGGTCAGAACACTCGGATCAACCCTACTCCCCGGCCAGAGCGTCCAGTGTGAGGTCAGAACGTGCCAAGAGCGAAACGTTCTGAATTTACAAACGGACAATCTGACAATGCTCTGAGTTTACAAACGGACAATCTGACAACGCTCTGAGTTTACAAACGCCCAGAGAGCATTCTGACACTCCAGATTGAATTTGTGAACACATCCGTAGTATAAACTAGCCTTTAATCTTTGGTTGTTTAATACATGGCTTCACATGTGAATCCTTAAAGAGATGGGCAGGGCTCAGGCTTAAGAGGGTGTGAACATTGCTGAATAGGTGTAGACAAAGAAGAACTCTCCAGTAGGTTTACCAAAACATTCAAGGTCCATTTTCTCAAAAGTGAGGTTTCAAGTTGATCAACTTTCAAAGCAGAATGACTTTCCCATTGTTCCTCAACTGTAGTGTATGATATACAATTTTCTATTTCATGTTTTGCTATCGAGCCGGTCGGTCACATTTGTGCATCTGTATCTTTCTCACTCATCATTATTCACGATTCATTCAAGACTATTGGTAATCATGGTTGCATCCACATTAATGTAAAGTGACTCCAAAATGACACGATACAGTACATTATTTACCAATCATTTCTATTGGGCACAAAATAATCTGAAACACAACCAAAACAAACAGCAAATGTGTTTGCTGAGTCACATGCTTGATGTAATCACTTCGTATTAGGAATATGGCATCAAATACTAAACTTTTGACTTCTTTAATATCCTTGTAAGTAAATTTGTCCCAATACTTGTCGTCCCCTAAAATGGGGTGACTATGTGCAAAAAGTGCTGTAATTTCTAAACGGTTCACCCGATATGAATGAAAAT
The DNA here is from genome assembly GCF_016432855.1 of Salvelinus namaycush. Classification (NCBI taxonomy): domain Eukaryota; kingdom Metazoa; phylum Chordata; class Actinopteri; order Salmoniformes; family Salmonidae; genus Salvelinus; species Salvelinus namaycush. Next base: position 35,020,051 of record NC_052335.1, read on the forward strand.
ACCCTCAAATTAAAGCTGATAGTGTGCACTTTAATCTCATATTCATTGTATAATTTCAAAGTGCTGAAGTACAGAGACAAAACAACAAAAAATGTACCACTGTTCCAATACATTTTGGAGTTCACTGTAGTAATGCACTATTTTCAACCAGACTCCTATGGGTCCTAGTTATAAGTAGTATACTATATAGGGAATAGGGTGCCATTTGGGATATAATGGGGAGAATCTGTTTTCAGAGTGTCCTTTCTTGGATCTCAATAGATAACAAGTGTCTCTGCCAGGGAGTGACGTATCGTATCACAGCTGTAGAACCGTTTCTATTCTCTTTCATGTTGGTCCAAAGCATATAGGACATGCTCACAACAATCCCATCGGTTTACTAGCTAACCCTCCACTACACACACACACACACACACACACACACACACACACACACACACACACACACACACACACACACACACACACACACACACACACACACACACACACACCAGCTTTCAGAGAGAGACATAAACACACCTGGGTGTGTATGTGTGTGTGTCACGGCAGACAGAAGACAAGATTGTGACTTCACTCCCACAAAAGCTGTTAAAGGGATAAAAATGTGGATGTTGATACTGAGCCAGGTATGTCTGAAGGTAAGGTAGTCAGTAAGAGAGAGATAGAGATGTGACAGACAGAGAGCGAGAGAGCGACAGAGAGAGAGAGACAGAGAGAACGACAGAGAGACGATATGCGTCAACAGCAACCTTGGGAAAATCCTCTGCATTATCATTAACAGCAGACTCAGTGAAAACAATGTACTGAGCAAATGTCAAATTGGCTTTAGGTGCCTTTTGGCAAACTCCAAGCGGGCTGTCAAGTGCCTTTTACTGAGGAGTGGCATCCGTCTGGCCACTCTACAATGAAGGCCTGATTGGTGGAATGCTGCAGAGATGGCGGTCCTTCTGGAAGGTTCTCTCATCTCCACAGAGGAACTCTAGAGCTCTGTCAGAATGATCATCGGGTTCTTGGTCACCACCCTGACCAAGGGCTTTTCCCCTGATTGCTCAGTTTGGCCGGGCGGCCAGCTCTAGGAAGAATCTTGGTGGTTCCAAACTTCTTCTGTGTTCTTGGCGACCTTCAATACTGCAGAAATATTTTGGTACCCTTCCCCAGATCTGTGCCTCGACACAATCCTGTCTCTGAGCTCCACTGACAATTCCTTCGACCTCATTGCTCAGTTTTTGCTCTGACATGCACTGTCAACTGTGAGACCTTATATAAACGTGTGTATGCCTTTCCAAATCATGTTCAATCAATTGAATTTACCACAGGTGGACTCTAATCAATTTGTAGAAACATCTCAAGGATGATCAGTGGAAACAGGATGCACCTGAGCTCAGTTTCCAGTCTCATAGCAAAGGGTGTGAATATTCTGTTTTATATATTTATTAAATGTACAAACATTTCTAAAAACCTGTTTTCACTTTGTCATTATGGGGTATTGTGATGTCATTATGGGGTATTGTGATGTCATTATGGGGTATTGTGATGTCATTATGGGGTATTGTGTGTAGATTGCTGACAATTATTTTTATTTAATACATTTTAGAATAAGGTAAAAAAAAATGTGGGAATAGTCAAGGGGTCTGAATACTATCAGAAGGCACTGTATGTATCAGCCTACTGTTTATACAAATAGGCCCTATTATATATTAAAAAGAAATCCGCTAGCCTATACTTGTAACTTTGTAGGATGCATGTGCTGCACCAGAATCACGTTCTCTTCTGCTTCATCATGTTTTGGAACGATGTAAGTAATTCCTGTCCATATCATACAATATAATACAATACAGTACAGTAATACAGTTCACACTAAAAATGATTAGCCTACTGGATTATTTACAGTATTTACCCAAGAGAGCATATACAGTTGAAGTTTACATACACTTTAGCCAAATACATTTAAACTCAGTTTTTCACGATTCCTGACATTTAATCCTAGTAAAAATGCCCTGTCTTAGGTCTTTATTTTATTTTATAAATGTGAAATGTCAGAATAATAGTAGAGAGAATGATTTATTTCAGATTTTGTTTCTTTCATCACATTCCCAATGTGTCAGAAGTTTACATACACTCAATTAGTATTTGATAGCATTGCCTTTAAATTGTTTAACTTGGGTCAAAGGTTTCAGGTAGCCTTCCACAAGCTTCCCACAATAAGATGGGTGAATTTTGGCCCATTCCTCCTGACATAGCTGGTGTAACTGAGTCAGGTTTGTAGGCCTCCTTGCTCGCACACGCTTTTTCAGTTCTGCCTACAAATGTTCTATTGGATTGAGAGCAGGGCTTTGTAATGGCCACTCCAATACCTTGACTTTGTTGTCCTTAAGCCATTTTGCCACAACTTTTGGAAGTATGCTTGGGGTCATTGTCCATTTGGAAGACCCATTTGCGACCAAGCTTTAACTTCCTGACTGATGTCTTGAGATGTTGCTTCAATATATCCACATAACTTTCCTGCCTCATGATGCCATCTATTTTGTGAAGTGCACCAGTCCCTCCTGCAGCAAAGCACCCCCACAACATGATGCTGCCAACCCCGTGCTTCACGGTTGGGATGGTGTTCTTCAGCTTGCAAGCGTCCCCCTTTTTCCTCCAAACATAACGATGGTCATTATGGCCAAACAGTTCTATTTTTGTTTCATCAGACCAGAGGACATTTCTCCAAAAAGTACGATCTTTGTCCCCATGTGCAGATGCAAACCGTAGTCTGGCTTTTTATTGGCGGTTTTGGAGCAGTGGCTTCTTCCTTGCTGAGCGGCCTTTCAGGTTATGCCGATATAGGACTCGTTTTACTGTGGATATAGATACTTTTGTACCTGTTTCCTCCAGCATCTTCACAAGGTCCTTTGCTGTTGTTCTGGGATTGATTTGCACTTTTCGCACCAAAGTACGTTCAACTCTAGGAGACAGAACACGCCTCCTTCCTGAGCGGTATAACGGCTGCGTGGTCCCATGTTGTTTATACTTGCGTACTAATATTTGTACAGATGAACGTGGTACCTTCAGGTGTTTGGAAATTTCTCCCAATGATGAAACAGACTTGTGGAGGTCTACAATTTTTTTCTGAGGTCTTGGCTGATTTCTTTTGATTTTCCCATGATGTCAAGCAAAGAGGTACTGAGTTTGAAGGTAGGCCTTGAAATATATCCACAAGTACACCTGCAATTGACTCAAATGATGTCAATTAGCCTATCAGAAGCTTCTAAAGCCATGACATAATTTTATGGAATTTTCCAAGCTGTTTAAAGGCACAGTCAACTTAGTGTATGTAAACATCTGACCCACTGGAATTGTGATACAGTGAATTATAAGTGAAATAATCTGTCTGTAAACAATTGTTGGAAAACTTACTTGTGTCATGCACGAAGTAGATGTGCTAACCGACTTGCCAAAACTATAGTTTGTTAACAAGAAATTTGTGGAGTGGTTGAAAAATGAGATGTAATGACTCCAACCTAAGTGTATGCAAACTTCCGACATCAATTGTAGCTAGCTACATCAATGGGATTTTATTTTTTCTGTTGTTCGTAATATGCAGTAGCCTACATCATATATGTATTGGATAACGGCTCAATCATTTGGGCTTTTGGGGGCTTAGGCTTATTAAATATATGGCTCATTTGACACTTACAGTTTTGGCGGGAAATATCTGGTTACCCATGAGAAAAGGGATTTATTCTCGGGATGGAACATTTGTAAAATACCAGGAAAATATTTAACCCTAGTCAGGGCATTGACTCTACAAGGTGTCAAAAGCATTCCACAGGGATGCTGGCCCATGTTGACTCCAATGCTTCCCACAGTTGTGTCAGTTGGCCGGTAGTGAATCTCTACTCCAAATAGCTCGTTCAATCTTATCCCACAGATGCTCAATCATATTGAGATCTGGTGACTGGGCAGGCCACTGCAATAAGCTGAATTCACTGTCATGTCCGTGGAACTATTCCTGGACAATCCTAGTCTTGTGGATTTTTTAGAAATTGAACCTTTATTTAACTAGGCAAGTCAGTTAATAACAAATTCTTATTTACAATGACGGCCTACTTTACAATGATGGCCTACTTTACAATGACAGCCTACTTTACAATGACAGCCTACATGGATAGTTTAGCAATATTCTGTCACTAGTCAGTCCTCTGGGTACTGCAACAGAGAAACATCTGGGCCCCTAAGAGGGGGAAGGGCTGACTAGTCCTTTGGCATTGTCCTTTGTTTCCGGACCATTTGCCATGCAGCACCAGGTGACAGAGAACACATAAATTAGGGTGGAGCCTACACCATTACCATAGTGTATAACTTATAATGCCATGTCTAAATGAAATCACAGACTGTCTGTCCTGTGATGCGGAGGCAGATGACACTAGTCATTACAAAGGGTGGAGGTCGAGACAACCACTTATTAGGTCACAGTTCCTTCCAAAAACCTCCCTGACAACCAATGTCTTCATCCTAAATGGATCCCTATTCCCAATGTAGTGCACTACTTTTGACCAGAGCCTGTAGGGCACACACAGATAGAGACACAACCACATACTCACACAGACATCCCTGATGTGTTCCTGTATACATTTAATTTTTATTTAACTAGTCAAGTCAGTTAATTAAGAACAAATTCGTATTTACAATGATGGCCTACACCAGCCAAACCCGGACGACGCTGGGCCAATTGTGCGCCGCCCAATCACGGCCGGTTGTGATACATCCTGGATTCGAACCAGGGTGTCTGTAGTTCCTAAACGATATCATAACCGCCATCGATAAAAGACAATACTGTGCAGCCATCTTCATTGACCTGGCCAAGGCTTTCGACTCTGTCAATCACCACATTCTTATTGGCAGACTCAACAGCCTTGGTTTCTCAAATGACTGCCTCGCCTGGTTCACCAACTACTTCTCAGATAGAGTTCAGTGTGTCAAATCGGAGGACCTGTTGTCCGGACCTCTGGCAGTCTCTATGGGGGTGCCACATTTCAATTCTCGGGTCGACTCATTTCTCTGTATACATCAATGATGTCGTTCTTGCTGCGGGTGATTCTTTGATCCACCTCTACGCAGACGACACCATTCTGTATACATCTGGCCCTTCTTTAGACACTGTGTTAACAACCCTCCAGACGAGCTTCAATGCCATACAACACTCCTTCCGTGGCCTCCAACTGCTCTTAAATACAAGTAAAACTAAATGCATGCTCTTCAACCGATCGCTGCCTGCACCTGCCCGCCCGTCTAGCATCACTACTCTGGACGGTTCTGACTTAGAATATGTGGACAACTACAAATACCTAGGTATCTGGTTAGACTGCAAACTCTCCTTCCAGACTCGTGTTAAGCATCTCCAATCCAAAATGAAATCTAGAATCGGCTTCCTATTTCGCAACAAAGCATCCTTCACTCATGCTGCCAAACATACCCTCGTAAAACTGTCTATCCTACCGATCCTTGACTTCAACGAAGTCATTTGCAAAATAGCCTCCAACACTCTACTCAGCAAATTGGATGTAGTCTATCACAGTGCCCACTGTGACCCACCACTGCGACCTGTATGCTCTCGTTGACTGGCCCTCTTTTCAGATTCGTCACCAAACTCACTGGCTCCAGGTCATCTATAAGTCTTTGCTAGTTAAAGCCCCGCCTTATCTCAGCTCACTGGTAACCATAGCAACACCCACCCATAGCACGCGCTCCAGCAGGTATATTTCACTGGTCATCCCCAAAGCCAACTCCTGCTTTGGCTGCCTTTCCTTCCAGTTCTCTGCTGCCAATGACTGGAACGAATTGCAAAAATCACTGAAGCTGGAGTCATATCTCCCTCGCTAACTTTATGCATCAGCTGTCAGAGCTGCTTACCGATCATTGCACCTGTACATATCCCATCTGTAAATAGCCCACCCAACTACCTCATCCCCATATTGTTATTTATTTATTTTTGCTCCTTTGCACCCCAGTATCTATACTTGCACATTCATCTTCTGCACATCTACCACTCCAGTGTTAATGCTAAATTGTCATTATTTCACCACTATGGCCTAATTATTGCCTTACCTCCCTAATCTTACTACATTTGCACACACTGTATATAGATTTTTCTATTGTGTTATTGGCTGTACATTTGTTTATCCCATGTGTAACTCTGTGTTGTTTGTGTCGCACTGCTTTGCTTTATCTTGGCCAGGTCGCAGTTGTAAATAAGAACTTGTTCTCAACTAGCCTACCTGGTTAAATAAAAGTGAAATAAAAACATTTAAAATAAATAAAAACCACCTCTAGCACTGAGATGCAGTGCCTTAGACCACTGCACCACTCGGGTGCCTGAGTGAGGGCTGCCAAACACTTAGTGAGCGCTGCCAGAATTCACAACAAAAACATACGGGGGAGAGTTATCAGATTAGAAACAATTATAGCAACGTCTCTTTAAAATTAGAGGTGAGAGAAAAAATATCCTATACATTCACAGACTTAACATCTATTTCCTCCTCTATTGTTGCAATACCATAATATGTAGCAATGTGGTTTCAGATGGCTTAGACTCGGGGGTTTGGCTCCTGTGTGTCCCAGATACAGTAATAAATAACAGGTGTTGAAGTCCCAAATAGCATCTGGAATCGCTTTGCCACTCGTAGAGCACACATCTGTTGAGGATAGGGCTGTACATTTTTAATATTGGTAGCACTGGTAGTTAGGTACCTTTTCATTGAAATTACAAAAATACTTGTCATTGAAATTACAAAGTAATTTGTGCAATATTAGGTTTTTATATTGTAAAAGCACTATTTTCCTTTTTATATGAATTACATAGAAAAGTGTACACTGTCTCTTTAAGAATGTTAAGTTTATGAGTGAAGACATACAAGAGATCAGATCTGTCATTCATTCATTGACCAGTGATCTCCTGAAGAAGCTGTCCCTTTTCCTTTATTTCCCTACATGTTTCAATGTGGGCATTTCCATTGAAAAAGACCCACGGGCAACAAAATGTAAAGTTCATAGGAGCATATCAAATTGGGTGTCCAATGAAAGCTAAGAGTCTATATTTTTTTTTGGGGGGGGGGGGGGGGGATGAAGGCATAGATAACATTTGTCAACCATTTTTTATCTTTAAAATTAGGCACAAGTAAAGGCTTTGATTTCTGGATAAACAGGTGGGAAATGGGGTTTAGAAAACATCTCCCAGAAAAGGTCTTAAGAGGTATTATAAATATATTTAAACACAATCATGTTGAAGTAAACAAACCTGCCAACTAATATCTTATGCTGTACCTTTAAGAAACAGTATGTTCTAATTTCTCTCCCTCATGAAGTTTAAGTAACAATTAATGGTAAACCGACCAATTATTTATGGCGATATTACTGATATACATTTTGTTTAGGAATTATTAAGTGACTAAAACCTGTAATTCTGTTACAAATTGGTAATAGAATGACCAAAACAATCAGTAACGGAATTACTAGAACTGAATTGGCTATAATGGGAAATCATAGTAGTCACAAACCACAGTTGGATCACCTGCTACTGTCCTCCCTTCCACTGGCATACTGGTATGATCAGTACTACTGTCCTCCCTTCCACTGGCATACTGGTATGATCAGTACTACTGTCCTCCCTTCCACTGGCATACTGTTATGATCAGTACTACTGTCCTCTCTTCTACTGGCATACTGGTATGATCAGTACTACTGTCCTCCCTTCCACTGGCATACTGGTATGATCAGTACTACTGTCCTCTCTTCTACTGGCATACTGGTATGATCAGTACTACTGTCCTCCCTTCCACTGGCATACTGTTATGATCAGTACTACTGTCCTCTCTTCTACTGGCATACTGGTATGATCAGTACTACTGTCCTCTCTTCTACTGGCATACTGGTATGATCAGTACTACTGTCCTCCCTTCCACTGGCATACTGTTATGATCAGTACTACTGTCCTCTCTTCTACTGGCATACTGGTATGATCAGTACTACTGTCCTCCCTTCCACTGGCATACTGGTATGATCAGTACTACTGTCCTCTCTTCTACTGGCATACTGGTATGATCAGTACTACTGTCCTCTCTTCTACTGGCATACTGGTATGATCAGTACTACTGTCCTCTCTTCTACTGGCATACTGGTATGATCAGTACTACTGTCCTCTCTTCTACTGGCATACTGGTATGATCAGTACTACTGTCCTCTCTTCTACTGGCATACTGGTATGATCAGTACTACTGTCCTCCCTTCCACTGGCATACTGGTATGATCAGTACTACTGTCCTCCCTTCCACTGGCATAATCAGTACTACTGTCCTCCCTTCCACTGGCATACTGTTATGATCAGTACTACTGTCCTCCCTTCCACTGGCATACTGTTATGATCAGTACTACTGTCCTCCCTTCCACTGGCATACTGTTATGATCAGCTCATAACTGTTTGTCTTTCTGTTGAATAGGTCAAACCATGAGTGTTAAAAACTGTCTGAGTCTGGACAACCCCTCCCTCTCCCTCTCCCTCTCCCTCTCTCACAATCTCCAGTTACTGAGACCTACCCATGAGCCCCCACTCATTCAATTTACTGTAACCAGCATCCTCACCCATTGAGCACCAACCAACATCAAACGTCCATGAACGTTGATATTAACGTCCACAGACGGACCGGACCAAAACTGAACCTATCATAGACGTACACTGAGTATACCAAACATTAGGAACACCTTCCTAATAATGAGTACAGCACAGTACAGTGAGGGGACCAATGATGTAATTCCGTTACCGTAATTCCGTTACCGGGTGTAAATCCACTTCACTTACTGTAGTTCAAAAACCAAAAATACATTTTTTCTAACTCAAGGTGTGATGTCATAGCTGACACCTCATTCTTTCTGCAGACAAGTTTGAATCTTATTTCGGAGCAGATATTTAATAGTTTTTGGAATTGCCCATATACTGGTAAAGTGACCAGGATGTTAGCTAACTACCTAGCTAACATGATTGAACCAGGTATAAACAAATGGTTAAAGCTGGAATCTGTCGCCGTGAAACTGTTGCGTCAGTTCGCAATATTACAACAACAAAGATGTTACTTCTGTTGATAAAACGTTTACTGGAGACAGGAGATCAAGTTGAGACATAGGACGAGGTGGATATTTGTATAATAAGGCAGTTTTATTCACAGGCAAAAATATCTTAGCAATCGTGCAGCACGGCCCCTTCTGTCTGATTCATAAGGAATCGTCGGAAGAAGAGCGCGCTAAACAGTTTGTGCTGGTTATATATACAACAAGTAAAGTAGGTTGATCTTGTAGTCTGGCCTTCCGATTGGTCGATCTGGGTCGTGGGTAGTCCTGTCCGGGCCTGATGTCGACGTTCCATTGGCTCTTAACACAGTTCTTTGTCTTAGAGTCTCATCCTCGAGCAGAATGCATGTGCGTTTGTTTTAACAGGGGCCTATTCATGGGGGAGGGGAGTGTGTGTGGGTCTGTGGTTATTATAAGGGTACAAAGTGTGGGGGTATAGTGGGGGATGGGTGCATGTTGTGTCAAGTATAGCTAGTGTTGAGAAGTTGTTAAAACAAGTTACCAGTATCTAATACAATTTCTTACAAATCCCCCTCTTCACGTCTTATAGACGTGAATAAACTAGTTAAAATTTGTCAGAAGACAAATTTTTGATTCCCCCTCTTCACGTCTCACAAGAGACGTGACATAAAAGTTAAAATTTGTCAGAAGACAAATTTTTGATTCCCCCTCTTCACGTCTCACAAGAGACGTGACATAAAAGTAAAAAAAGACAAAACTATGGGATAAAATTTGTCAGAAGACAAATTTTTTAATTCCCCCTCTTCACGTCTCACAAGAGACGTGACATAAAAGTTTCTTAGTCCTCAAATGGATAGACAGGTCCAGCTTCCCCATCATCAAGCAATGGGAACATTTGGGCCCTTTCCTGATCAGGGTCTATGGCGGCAGTGATAACACGGCTAGCAAGCGTGCGCGCACATGGAATGCAACAGCATCCACAAAGTACAAGAATGCCCGCAAAAACGGAAATAGATACTAGGATAGAGGAAACCAGCGTCTTATATTTACCAAAAGCATCCATCCATGAGTCCCACATAGAAGTGTCCACTCCAGAATGCTGTTTCATCTTACCATTAAGGGTACGAAGTCCCTCCAATGCTACAGTCAGACTCCCATCCGTAGCTGTGTTATTGGGAATGAAAGTACAACACTGCTCACCAAACATTGCACAGACACCTCCGCGTTCAGCCAACCACATATCTACCGTGATTCTATTTTGAAATGCCATCAGGGATGTAGCTGCCAATTGTCCATGGACCGCCTCAAAGCCTTGTTGAGTCCAAAATCACACATTATTAACCAAAAAACGAGAAAATGTTAAACCCTCAGGTCCATCCCTCTATACAACCTGTACCAGGTGGGCTCGTCGCCACCCGGGAACTTCAAACCTTCACAACAGGGAGGACAAACATCACTTTTTATTCATTCAACAACCTCTACTACAGCAAACCAAGGGTCCTCCTCTGTCAGGCCCATTCTCCTGCGAAAGCTTGATTCCGTAACAGCCTCTCCAACTGTAGCATCAAGCAACGGCATCATACCAGAGGTCCTTGCCACATCTGTAACAGACTTCTTCAAACAAGGTATGATACAGGCAGCACAGCACATGAGCATAAGAAAAACAACAACAACTAGAGACAGAAATCCAGTAACCATCATTGTAGTGTACTTACCAAACCAACCACCCAGCCAGGGGAACAGTCCACTCTCCTCCACACCTGCAAGACCCTTCATCTCCACTGATAACCTTGCCAACCCACTCAGAGCTTTTGAAATGCTCCCATCCGGACTAGTATTGTTAGGAACAAACGTGCAACACTGTTCTACAATCATTTTACATACACCTCCCTGGTTGGGCAGAATCATGTCCAGTTCTAGTCTATTTTGTCTACTGGTTTGAGAGGCAGCATCCAATCGTTCAGCCATCCCCGTAAGTACTGTGTGGGTGTAGTTAACAAATCATTGTTGATTATAGTAGATATAATTGATCCAGGCATTCTGCTTAGCATCAACAATAGCGGGGCCAAAAATGGGCAATAAATGCCACAGGCCATCATTCCTGTTTGATGTCTGGTATTCGTGGGGGACCCCTATTGGGACCCCAACAGGTTGGTGTGCATGTTATCTGTACCCTCGGACCAAGGAGCGTCACGGTTCTGCCGTCTCCTGGGTTGGTACCGAGTCTCTGTGTCATGTGCAGCTCCCAGAAGTTGGTTAGCTATAACCTCAATAATAGGCAATGGTGGTATCAGACTGGCCAAAGCACATGTGCAACGACAATTTCCTTTCAAAATGGGGTCAACCGCCTGGCAGGTCCACACATCCACCATACATCAGCAACACCTCTAGTTAATAGTGGCATTAGTGATGCAGGTAGTAGTAGGGAGCCTCCCATAGTCTATACCCCTACCTGTACCAGTGATGCAGCTGTAATATCCCCCATATGCCTTAACTCCCCACGGTACCTTCTGGGGAGGGACTTCTGGGAACACAAGACTCAGAGTTTTACACAGGGTTGAATTTGGCTTAAACTTTTCCAATATACACATCCAACCTTCCCCATTACTTAGGGCAAATGGGTGAGCAGCCAGAATAGGTCTGGCATGTCCACATACGACACAGTCCTTTCTATTAAGTGTTTTGTCTATGTATCTCATATAGGCCAACCACATATTCTCCCTTTCCTCATAACCAGTTTCAGTCCCCATTTGTTCACTATCTGAGATGTCTTTTACATTTATTATCTGTACCAGATTGGAGAGCTTAGGTGATGGCGTGGGACTTGGTCTTGAAGTGGTGGAGGAGGCCGGCTGAACCCTGGTCCGTTGGAACTGGTGGTGGCTCTGGCAGCACTGTGATGGTAACATCCCCATCGCATCCTAATCAGACAGCTCAGGACTACAAGCAGTCCTGTAAAAACCCCACCCTTTCCCAGAGAACACATCATCAGCCAGAGATCAAGCAACACTTTCACTTCTATGAACGTACACAGTGTTGAGAGGTCGGGGTCAGGGATTCTTCATTAAGGAGTTGATCCCCGAACTCTATTAGCAACGGTTCTTCTCCTTAACTCTGTGATCATTCGGCAGTGTCAGTGTGTCTCACCCTCCAAGTGCGATATGCCCCCAGGTCGAGTGAATCACCTTCTCCTTTAATTCACCTGTAACGCATAAAATCCTGGACATACAAGTTTGGCTAACAAACAGTTTCTCATTTGTTCTATCTGATTATATATTTAACTTCTATGCCTATTTTTTAGCTAGAAATTTTTAGTTTTAAATTAGTTTATTATCCAATAGGCCCCATCCTATCCTAAACTACAATGTACCCCTCCCCCGTTTGATACCTGGCTCTGGCCAGGTATCAACCTTACCTACTCTAAATAATGACTTAGTACATCATAATATAGGAACGTCCCTTTTATTCGCCGCATATCCAATTCTCCCTTGGGCGTACATTCATATCTATTCTTTTCCAATTCTCTGTCAAGTGACTTATCTACTTTGAAATGTATCTGTGCTGCTTATATATGTTAAACCCTTTCTCTCCTATCTTATTTCACAGCCTACCTTGCTCATTTCCTGGTCCACCCTCCCCACTCTGCTCTCAAACCTTCAAGGTCTCAACAGTGCGGGGTAGACCCCTCTGTCTGCCCTTCTTTAATAATAGTCAATAACAACTATGTGTTCCTTTGCAATATTAACTAAGTGTCTCACTGTTTTGACTTTATCTAAAATCATGGATTTAAAAATAACAACATGTCTTATAGTGTCAATCTCTAAAGTCCTTACATAACCTTACTAAACCTATCTCTATCTTCTAATGGCCAAAACAAATGCTAACCTTATGGTCAAGAGTTATAAACTCTATTATAATCAATTTACCTCAAAACTAGTATCCCAAATGACACAAATTCATTATTCTCACTACATTCCCCCGTGAGTGATCAAGTCACCGGAAAATGCAACGAAAATAGGTCAAAAGGTTACACCTACATTCGTGTTCCATACCATATCTAGACATACCAAAAGAACCCTTTATCTTAACAAAGTCCCTTGCCTAAATAAAATTCAGAAAGTAAAACTCCTATTCCAATATGAGTGTATTCTTTCAAGATATCTTGTCTCTGGGAACACGGAAAACCCCTTAACCCAAACGTTTACCACAAAAACAAAACCTAATAATTATGATAATACCCTTAAATCATTCGTTTTAAATTTCCCCGATGTTTCCTGTAACACAACTGTGATAAACGTGTACTGTCCCTTTAAAAACTCCCTGCCAGCCATACCAGGTTGCGAGTCGTTTATTGTTCCCCATAATGAAAACAGATCACGTTTAGAATACGTTTACTTATTGTTCGAATTCTCTGGTGTTACCTACACAAAAACCAATAACTTTCAGCAACTTTTGAAAAGTATCTCAAAGCTATAATGTACACATTTTCCCTCTAAATGACACAACCAATTTTCTCTAGCATAATTCAATACGGCCACACCCGGTGGGGAAAGTACAAATTGTATCCCGTTCTCCCTATAATACCCAATGCTAAATTCAAAGATGTGGTTAAATATATGGATTCGCCAATCATTATCAAATGTTAAACATACCGGTTTAGTATTTTTATCAAATAGATTAGTATAGTTCAAATAAAGATATGCATTTACTAGCGCTCAACCTGTGTTCAGAACGCAGCAACTAGCCAATACAATACCAAAAATAACTGTCTTACTCATGCCTCTAGGCAAAACATCTAGTTACTCCAACTGAGTTTAGCAGCAAAACTATCGTATAAGTAAAATCAACTTCTCAACTTTCTCCACTGCGTCCTCTAGCCCTTTCTGCATAGATTGGAGTTTCCCCCCTCTAAGGCAACCTGCTTGTGTCCATTTTAGTTTTATCCCTAGCCTTGCCCAGGGAGGGAGAAGTGTCCCTCTAACTGGGCGAGGTTCCTTTTTCAGGGGAGGCGGAGTTTGATGCCGCATCCCCTGAGTCAGGAGTATCTCCATTTGGAATCGAATTTAGGCCGCTCAAATCAGCTCTGACTTCTGTCTGTGTTCAGGAAGGAATTGGAGCTGGAGTGCAATGTGTGAGGTGGTGCCAAGGTGCGCCTGATTTACCTTTGACCTGAACTGAGTGTGAAGTAACCTCCTTCACTTCGTACAGTTCAGTCCACCTGGGTTCCAGCCACTTTCTCTTGTGGACTTTAACCCCCCCCCAGTCACCATTTTACATTCAGTGGTGGCGTGCCTCCTGGCAGCTCCCCCTCTTGGACCTTGCGAATCTGTGTGGAGAGAGCTGCAGAAAGTTCCGTCAGTTTTTTTTTCACATAATTACATCAAGAGCGGGCATATGACCTCCCTCTCTTGGTGGACCAGGCATGACTCTTCCAGTCATTATCTCATGAGGAGAGAGATGGGTGCCTGCCCCTGGAGAGGCTCTCATGGCCATCAGTGCCAGAGGCAGGGCTTCAACCCATATCAACTTCGGACCTGCACATACCTTAGCTATCTTAGCCTTAAGGGTTTGATTGGCGCGTTACACGAGACCCTGAGATCGAATTTGTCGTGGGATACCATACCTAGGTATGAGTTCTGTTTGCAGCCACTTAATGACTGATTTAGCATCTTCCCTTGCCGTTGGTACTGCCCCAACCCATGATTCTTTGGTCTAAAAATTCATTAAACTTAAGCTTTGGGACGGTGGTGGTGGCCATTTTGTCGTTAAGCTATGTCTGGGTCTATACTATTTTGGTGCACTTAGCCCGTCACTCGGTTGAAACCAGCGATGTAATTTCCGTATCTTTAATGAATTATTCTTCCGTTTTCCAACAATATTTCAGCTATATCTTTTTGGAACAATATATTAGTATATTCAAGCGCTCCCAAAATAATTGAAATAATATCTTTAGGAACTATTTCCTACAAGTTATTATTGTATTTAACTATTTCGATTAATTAAATACTTTGCCAAAACATTTAAGAAATATCCTTTTGGGACAATATACTAGTACATTCTAGCGCTTCTAAAATAATTGTCAAATTAATTCTAACCCTTAAGGAATTACCAACAGCACAAGAAGGAAAAATCAGGTCAACTTTCAGCGCGGCGGCTGGACAACGACCTAAGCTTTTTGACTCGGCGGTCACTTTCAACACAGTCTCAATTTAGCGTATCAGTAATTAGTAGCAATCAGTCTCGTGGAACGTTCAATCACTCACATTAATTTGGAGAGTTTCAGGTTTAATACCTTCTACCATTAATCTCAAAATGTCAAGCTCAGACTTATTGCCGATGCTTCTAGTGGGATGCCATTCCCGCTAGGCCCAGATTTGCTAATACAACTTGAACATACAATATCATATTAGATTCCTCACGGTAACCCCTAGCTGATCAACTATCAACTATGGCCCGACTATGTGAATCCTTTCTTTTAATTATGAATTCCTCACGGTAACCCCTAGCTGATCAACTATCAACTATGGCCCGACTATGTGAATCCTTTCTTTTAATTATGAATTCCTCACGGTAACCCCTAGCTGATCAACTATCAACTATGGCCCGACTATCTGAATCCTTATAAAGCTTATTCCTCACTGTACATCTAGTCAATCAACATATCGACTAGTGCCAGACTATGTGAACAAGTCTTTGACCTATTATTACTTAGATATCTTTACACAATGCCTTAGATTCTAAACAATTTCACATAAATTTAACAGCAATTCATACTCACCCCAGTACTCCTGATCTCAATTTAGATATTGGCTATAATACAATATACAGATTTTGATTAAATAGGCTCTGCTTACCTTATAATTTTTGAGCTCTTTGATCAGTTTCCTGGGTGAGTTGAATCACCGAATTCTCCTGCGGACAGGTCACCCCTCCTTCTGGAATCTTTCTCCAACTCGTCTCCCGTCTCATCAACTTTCTATGGACCGAAATCAAAGGTTTTAACCAACCATCCTCTGCTACCAAGTTTTGTTGATAAAACGTTTACTGGAGACAGGAGATCAAGTTGAGACATAGGACGAGGTGGATATTTGTATAATAAGGCAGTTTTATTCACAGGCAAAAATATCTTAGCAATCGTGCAGCACGGCCCCTTCTGTCTGATTCATAAGGAATCGTCGGAAGAAGAGCGCGCTAAACAGTTTGTGCTGGTTATATATACAACAAGTAAAGTAGGTTGATCTTGTAGTCTGGCCTTCCGATTGGTCGATCTGGGTCGTGGGTAGTCCTGTCCGGGCCTGATGTCGACGTTCCATTGGCTCTTAACACAGTTCTTTGTCTTAGAGTCTCATCCTCGAGCAGAATGCATGTGCGTTTGTTTTAACAGGGGCCTATTCATGGGGGAGGGGAGTGTGTGTGGGTCTGTGGTTATTATAAGGGTACAAAGTGTGGGGGTATAGTGGGGGATGGGTGCATGTTGTGTCAAGTATAGCTAGTGTTGAGAAGTTGTTAAAACAAGTTACCAGTATCTAATACAATTTCTTACACTTCAGACAACCAATACTGTTTTTTTTTTTTTTACCTCGTTACACATCATTGCACTCACGATAGACAAGCAGAGTATCAATGTAAAATGCTGCCGGCCAATGCAGATAAGAAGAGGGAAAAAGTTAATGCCGGTAATATGGGTCACAACTTTTGAACGGTTTGGGCTAGAGACAACCCATTTTCTCTGTACAGTGCAACCGCTTCTTCATCCAGGGCACTCGGAAACAGCAGTAGAGCGAAGTCTAATTATTCTCTGGGCAGTTTTTTTCTAGGCGCACTGGTGCCCCCCCCCCAAAAAAATTAAAAAATCCAGGTCGCACAGCAAAATAATTTTCACAATTTAAAGCCCTGGTTGAGAGAGACTACATTTTCTAGAATGGCCATATTATTGCTATAATTACTGTAGACATAGGCCTTCTGCTGATTAAACAAGATGGCCGACACGTTGATGGCCAAAAGAGTCACTGTAACTAGGTTCCCATCCAACCATTTTATGTGAGTAAAGTACATGTCGGATAAAAAATGTCATGACAGGCCTGATGGAAACAGTGATTTGTCTGTAAACTTTTCAAATGTCGCCAAAACTAAATAAGCTAGACACGGTTGAAGTTTTTTAGGCTAGAGATTTAATATGTTATGACAAACTTCACAGGGTGGTGAAATTGCACAGTGATGTGTTTGATGCTCCTTTCCAATAAATATTGAGGGTCTTATTCTGGTGACATGATGATCGATCCTTGGCTGCCGTAACAATCTCATCATGTAGGCTAGCATACCCACACTCTTATCTGCAAGCTGTTGGCTAGAGGTTTTGTGACAAAAGTTGAAAATGTGATGGAAACACATTGAACTTTAGATTTTTATTAGGTACATGAAAAACTTTAGCAAAAAAGTACTTTTTATGTGCACTAAGTCGTCACACACTGCTTTTTATCCGAAACAAGTCAGTTTGGTGGAAACACACCACTGGTGAGAAAATCTACAGATTTTAGAATAGTCACATTAAATTGGATGGAAACCTAGCTACTGTGGAGCCATGTGGTGGAGAGGAGAGGAGAGGAGAGGAGAGGAGAGGAGAGGAGAGGAGAGGAGAGGAGAGGAGAGGAGAGGAGAGGAGAGGAGAGGAGAGGAGAGGAGAGGAGCAGATTAGACCTAGTCCTTCTGCTGATTAAACACGATGGCTGACACTGATGACCAAAACAGTCTCTGCATAGAGCCATGGAGCGGGGGTGAAGAACAGGGCTATATCTCAGCAGGTTATATCAGCCTCAACTTTATCAGTCACTATGGCTGCGTCCCACATCCCAAATGGCACCCTATTCCCTATATAGTGCACTACTTTAGACCAGAGCCCTATTCCCTATATAGTGCACTACTATAGACCAGGGCCCTATTCCCTATATAGTGCACTACTATAGACCAGAGCCCTATTCCCTATATATAGTGCACTACTATAGACCAGAGCCCTATTCCCTATATATAGTGCACTACTTTAGACCAGAGCCCTATTCCCTATGTAGTGCTCTACTTTTTGACCAGGACCCTATTCCCTATATATAGTGCACTACTTTAGACCAGAGCCCTATTCCCTATGTAGTGCTCTACTTTTTGACCAGGACCCTATTCCCTATATATAGTGCACTACTTTAGACCAGAGCCCTATTCCCTATGTAGTGCTCTACTTTTTGACCAGGACCCTATTCCCTATATATAGTGCACTACTTTAGACCAGAGCCCTATTCCCTATGTAGTGCTCTACTTTTTGACCAGGACCCTATTCCCTATATATAGTGCACTACTTTAGACCAGAGCCCTATTCCCTATGTAGTGCTCTACTTTTTGACCAGGACCCTATTCCCTATATATAGTGCACTACTTTAGACCAGAGCCCTATTCCCTATGTAGTGCTCTACTTTTTGACCAGGGCCCACAAGGCTTTCAGTTCAGAAGGTTAAGAAGTGAATGCTGAGCAGAACCAGAACCAGAGAACAGCAGAGTCTTTCTGTCTGCCGAGCCACAACTGGAAGGACTTCAACCATTAGATGATATATGGGGCTATGAGGTTGAGGTTAGTGCTGGAATGTGGACCTGACCGATATGTAGGAAGTCAACCGTTCAACCGTAAGCCGACGTTACACATCATTTAAACGTCAGTGTCGCCATGCAGGAGTTAGCCTCCGTACCAAATGGCACTCTACTCCCTACATAGTGCAATATTACCCTATGGGTCCTGGTCAAAAATAGTACCATTTGGGGCTTAGACATGTACATACTGTATGTAGCTAGTGACCTAAAACCTTTCATTTTTAATCACAGAAATGTGCCTTTGTAATATGGTGTTTTCTAACAGGGTTACACTTCAAAACAGTTCCAGTGCTATTTTCTGTGAATAGCTGTTCTTTGAGGTGTATATTTTATACATGAATTCCATGCAACAGGTTTAACCACCCCATACTATTTCTGCACATAGCTTTGAATTCATATAGTTACAACCAACCAACCATACCACAACCACAAGCAGAAACAAGGTCAATATCAACTTGGCTTCTTCAGATGTCAACAGTTGTTTTCTGTTTAGTTGATGTATTTATGTGATTATGTATTCTTATTGTGTGAGAAGCTCAAAACGGGGACAATTGAGTTCTGTGTTGGACTCGTCGTTGTTTTGAATATAGATATAACGGTTCACTTCTATATATCGAATTGAATATAGCTTTATTGATATTGTTTCAAAATCCAATCAGAGGCTGAATGAGAACAGTATGGAGAGATGGCCCCTGGCTTGTACCGGCCTGTCATGAAATGAAAGATGTGTTACACAGTAACACACAGTGACGATCTTTATGATCTGGTGCAGGTCTAAATCACAATATCTGAACAACAGCTGTGATCAAAGTAGAGGAGAGGTTGTTTCTGTTCTGGGTTTCAGATTTGGATCCCACACTGTCTCCTCTCTCATCGACACTCAACTGGGTTTGACAACACATAAAAGCGAGCGAGTTCTGGGAGACGATTCATCCAAACACTAAAACTTTGTGTCTCCCGTCAACAGAAAACGTTGTGTCTCCCGTCAACAGAAAACGTTGTGTCTCCCGTCAACAGAAAACTTTGTGTCTCCCGTCAACAGACAACGTTGTGTCTCCCGTCAACAGAAAACGTTGTGTCTCCCGTCAACAGACAACGTTGTGTCTCCCGGCAACAGAAAACTTTGTGTCTCCCGTCAACAGACAACGTTGTGTCTCCCGTCAACAGAAAACGTTGTGTCTCCCGGCAACAGAAAACTTTGTGTCTCCCGGCAACAGAACACTTTGTGTCTCCCGGCAACAGAAAACTTTGTGTCTCCCGGCAACAGAAAACATTGTGTCTCCCGGCAACAGACAACGTTGTGTCTCCCGGCAACAGACAACGTTGTGTCTCCCGTCAACAGAAAACGTTGTGTCTCCCGTCAACAGACAACGTTGTGTCTCCCGTCAACAGAAAACGTTGTGTCTCCCGGCAACAGAAAACTTTGTGTCTCCGGCAACAGAAAACTTTGTGTCTCCCGGCAACAGAAAACTTTGTGTCTCCGGCAACAGAAAACCTTGTGTCTCCCGGCAACAGAAAACTTTGTGTCTCCGTCAACAGAAAACTTTGTGTCTCCCGGCAACAGAAAACTTTGTGTCTCCCGGCAACAGAAAACTTTGTCTCCGGCAACAGAAAACTTTGTGTCTCCGGCAACAGAAAACGTTGTGTCTCCCGGCAACAGAAAACGTTGTGTCTCCGTCAACAGAAAACGTTGTGTCTCCGTCAACAGAAAACTTTGTGTCTCCCGGCAACAGACAACTTTGTGTCTCCGTCAACAGAAAACTTTGTGTCTCCGGCAACAGAAAACCTTGTGTCTCCCGGCAACAGAAAACTTTGTGTCTCCGTCAACAGAAAACTTTGTGTCTCCCGGCAACAGAAAACTTTGTGTCTCCCGGCAACAGAAAACTTTGTGTCTCCCGGCAACAGAAAACGTTGTGTCTCCCGGCAACAGAAAACGTGTCTCCGTCAACAGAAAACGTTGTGTCTCCGTCAACAGAAAACGTTGTGTCTCCGTCAACAGAAAACTTTGTGTCTCCCGGCAACAGACAACTTTGTGTCTCCCGGCAACAGACAACTTTGTGTCTCCCGGCAACAGAACACTTTGTGTCTCCCGGCAACAGAACACTTTGTGTCTCCCGGCAACAGAACACTTTGTGTCTCCCGTCAACAGACAACTTTGTGTCTCCCGGCAACAGAACACTTTGTGTCTCCATCAACAGAAAAGCTCCACATCCTCAAACTTTATAAATACCAGCAGGAGTGTTCAGAGTTTAATATTATGAAATGGAAAATGACAGCACATGATGTGCTTGCCAGGACAGGACAGGATCCAGGTCTTGTGACAATCCGGTTAGTCGTGAAAAGTCAATCGAACTCACTGATTTAATTGCTATTTTTACTACCCCAGAGGTGTTGATCGCTGGAGACTTTAATCATGCATGGGGAGCGCAGGATGCTGACTGTTTAAAGGAGTTTTATACTAATCTAAATTTGTCCCAGCTGATTACAAAGCCTACTCGTCCAAACTTAAAATACCCTACAAAATCGACTTTGATTGACCTCATATTTACAAATACTCCAGAGAAATATGCTGGGAGTGGGGTATTTGCTTTGGATTTTAGTGACCGCTGTCCCATTGTATGTGTCAGGGATATACGGATGCCTCGATCCAAACCTTGTTTTATTAACAAGAGGAATTTTAAACATTTCAGTGAACTGGTCTTTATTTTGGTGACTTTGATTGTATTGCATCTGAACCACTTCTCAAATGTTTTCAATTGTTTTGTAGATAAACATAAAAAATAGGTCTTGCCCTCGGTTCAGTCCAGAGTTATCTGAAGTCCTACACAACAGAGAATCTAGCCAAAGCTAGATTCACAGACTCTGTTCCAGACTGGTAGTCTTCCAGGCGATTGAGTTTTGAGTTTGAGTTTATTTTTACAGGGACAGTGCACATTAATCAACGTTTCAGTAAAAGTGCCGGTTTTAGCCAGCCGGCTAATTTTCAACCGCAGTCCCTGGGCAGGTTAATAAAAACAATTACAATACAGACAATCATTGAGCAGTGAGCACACGCAGAGCAACATAGGACAAGCAAGACATAGCATACAGACAGAGCAACATAGGACAAGCAAGACGTAGCATACAGACAGAGCAACATAGGACAAGCAAGACGTAGCATACAGACAGAGCAACATAGGACAAGCAAGACGTAGCATACAGACAGAGCAACATAGGACAAGCAAGACGTAGCATACAGACAGAGCAACATAGGACAAGCAAGACGTAGCATACAGACAGAGCAACATAGGACAAGCAAGACGTAGCATACAGACAGAGCAACATAGGACAAGCAAGACGTAGCATACAGACAGAGCAACATAGGACAAGCAAGACGTAGCATACAGACAGAGCAACATAGGACAAGCAAGACGTAGCATACAGACAGAGCAACATAGGACAAGCAAGACGTAGCATACAGACAGAGCAACATAGGACAAGCAAGACGTAGCATACAGACAGAGCAACATAGGACAAGCAAGACGTAGCATACAGACAGATCAACATAGGACAAGCAAGACGTAGCATACAGACAGAGCAACATAGGACAAGCAAGACGTAGCATACAGACAGAGCAACATAGGACAAGCAAGACGTAGCATACAGACAGAGCAACATAGGACAAGCAAGACGTAGCATACAGACAGAGCAACATAGGACAAGCAAGACGTAGCATACAGACAGAGAAACATAGGACAAGCAAGACGTAGCATACAGACAGAGCAACATAGGACAAGCAAGACGTAGCATACAGACAGAGCAACATAGGACAAGCAAGACGTAGCATACAGACAGAGCAACAAAAAACAAAAAGCAACAAGACAAAATTCATAAAAGCAACAAAGTGTTTCCACACCTCACAAGCTACAGACAACAGACAACATGGAAAGCGGCAATACGCAGCTAGGGATTATGTTCACAAATCTGATTGACCTTTAGCCATGTCTTCATGTTTTTTGTGAAAGTGTGATAGGTGGTGCAGTTATGTGTGTCTGATGGCAGTGTATTCCAGACATGGGAATCTCTCAGAGAAAGCAGATTGACTAAAGGTGCTTTTCCTTAAGGGAACTATACAGTCACCTCTCATGGCAGACCTTGTGGATCTGCTGCCATATGTTTGGGTTTTCTGTTTAATAAAAATACTGAGTGGAGGGGGAGCCAGGCCATTTAGGACCTTGAATACAAGACATGCGTCGGTGTATTGCACAAGATTTTCCCAACTCAGGAGCTCATGCTTTCTGTGGATGTAACAGTGATGATGGCTATTGGGCTTCTTATCAAGCACTTTGAGAGCCTGTTTGTAGACAGAAATCTGTGTGTAAAACTAGTTTAAAAAAGCAAAATCTGATTATTATGTTAATACACTATCTGAATGTACAGGGAAAGCTAAATGTTGGAAAGCTGTTACATCACTGAAGGGTTGTGTCTCCTCTTCTCTCCCCCAAGAAATTAATTTAGATTCTGGCCCTATTACTGACCAAATTAATATCATTAATGCATTTAATCACCATTTTATCTCTGCGGGCTTTATATTTGAATATATTTCAAAGGCAGCTCTTGAAAAGAGTATTTATGACTTCAAGCCTATCAACTCCCGATATTAGGCTGGTGTAACCGATGTGAAATGGTAACGATACTTCGAGGGTGTCTGTTTTCGATGTGTTCCTGGTTCGAGCCCAGGTAGGGGCGAGGAGAGGGACGGAAGCTATACTGTTACATTGGCAATACTATAGTGCCTATAAGAACATCCCATAGTCAAAGGTATTTGAAATACAAATGGTGTAGAGAGAAATAGTCCTATAATTCCTATAATAACTACAACCTAAAACTTCTTACCTGGGAATATTGAAGATTCATGTTAAAAGGAACTACCAGCTTTCATATGTTCTGAGCAAGGAACTTAAACTTTTTTTACATGGCACATATTGCACTTTTACTTTGTTTTTGAATTATTTAAACCAAATTGAACATGTTTCATTATTTATTTGAGGCTAAATTGATTTGATTGATGTATTATATTAAGTAAAAATAAAAGTGTTAATTCAGTGTTGTTGTAATTGTCATTATTACAAATAAATAAATAAATAAATAAAATAAAAAATCGACCGATTAATCGGTATCGGCTTTTTTTTGGTCCTCCAATAATCGGTATCGGTATCGGCATTGAAAAATCATAATCGGCCGACCTCTACCTCATAGTAGTCAGTATAACATGTGGGATGGACCTCTCTGTCTGTAAGAAGAGAGCTGCATTCTCTTTTACTTACTTACAAAGCAATCTTACAGAAACTCCCTCCATAAGTAACATCCTTAAATAATAGAAGAATCAGAAGTTACCAAACCCAATTCTCAGGAATGGATAACATTAGAGATCCCTTCAGTCTCCACAGATTTGGAAAAATATGCGTTTTGTTTTTTACCCCCTAATTCGTGGAATAGTCTGCAGAGCTCACTGTTTCATACACGTATATGTGTATGTGTAACAGTATAGATTCCGTCCCTCTCCTCGCCCCTACCTGGGATCGAACCAGGGACCCTCTGCACACATTGACAACAGCCACCCTCGAAGCATCGTTACCCATCACTCCACAAAAGCCACGGCAACTACTTCAAGGTCTCAGAGCGAGTAACGTCACCGATTGAAACGTTATTAGCGCGTACCCCGCTACTATTGTTATGGCCAGCCGAAATACTGTAAGTTCAGGAGTAAAAATGTGCTTAACAACTCATATAAGTATTTGCATGAACTCTGTGTGTAATAATAGTAATTAACATGATTTTTGAATGACTACCTCATCTCTGTACCCCACACATCAAATTATCTGTAAGGTCCTTCAGTCGAGCAGTGAATTTCAAACATAGATTCAACCACAAAGACTGAGGATGCGGCCGAGGACAGGAATGTGTACAAGAAGTCCCGTTACGACCTCCGCAGAGTCATCAAACGAACAAAAGGACAATATAGGAATCATATTACACCGGCTCTGACGCCTGCCGCATGTGACAGGGGCTACAGTCCATTACGGATTTCAAAGGAAGAACCAGCCGTGATCTGCCCAACGATGCCTCTCTACCAGACCAACTCAATGCATTTTATGCACGGTTTGACAATAACAACATTGTGCCAGGTGTGAGGGCCGTCACTGACCAAGAGGTTTAATCAGGTCAACACCCGCAAGGCCACGGGACCCAACAGTATTCCTGGGCGTGTTCTCAGACCATGCACAGAACAGCTGGCAGACATATTCACAGTCATTTTCAACCTCTCCTTGTTCCCAGTCTGTAATCCTCATGTTTTAAGATGACCACCATCATTCCTGTTCTCAAGGCTTCAGGCCACAATAACTACCACCCTGTAGCACACACATCTGTAATCGTGCTTTGAGAGGCTGGTTATTAACTCCACCATCCCAGACACCCTAGACCCATTCCAGTTTGCATACCGCCCCAACAGATCCATAGATGACGTAATCTCAATTGCTTTCCACACTGCCCTCACCCACCTAGATAAGAGGAATACCTATGTGAGAATTATCTTTATTGACTACAACTCAGCGTTCAACACCATTGTCCCCTCCAACCTCATAACCAAACTTAGGACTCTGGGTCTGAACACCTACATCTGCAACTGGATCCTGGTATTCTTGATGGGGCGACCCCAGGTGGTGAGGGTAGGCAGCATCACCTCCACCACACTTACCTTCAGGGCCCCACAGGGGTGTGTGCTTAGTCCCCTCCTGTACTCCCTGTTCACCTACGACTGCATGGCCACACACGACTCCAACACCATCATCAAGTTTGCTTTCTACACAACGGTGGTAGACCTGATCACCGACGACGATGAGTCAACCTACAGGGAGAAGGTCAGTGACCTGGCAGTGTGTTGCCGGGACAACAACCTACCCTTCAACGTCAATAAGACCAAGGAGCTGATCGATCATGGAATACAGGAAACAGGGGGGGGGGGGGCAAGCACGCCCCCATTCACATCGATGGGGCTTCAGTGGAGCGGGTCGAGAGCTTCAAGTTCCTCAGTGTCCACATCACTAAGGACTTAAAATGGTTCACACACACGCGCACAGTTGTGAAGAAGGCAGGTTCCCCTTGGCAGGTTAAACATTTTGGCACGGGCCCTCAAATCCTCAGAAACTTATACAGCTGTACCATTAAGAGCATTTTGACTGGCTGCATCACTGCTTGGTATGGCAATAGCACAGCCCTTGATCGCATGGCGCTACAGAGGGCCGAGAGCCCTGCCATCCAGGACCTCTACATCAGGCGGTGTGAAAGGAAGATCAGGAAAATCGTTAAAGATTCCAGCCACCCAAGCCATAGACTATTCTCTCTGCTTCCTGATGGCAGGTGGTACCGGTGCATCAAGACCAGCACCAACAGGATCTTGAAGAACTTCCATCCCCCAAGCAATAAGACTGATAAATAGCTAACAAAATAGCTACATGAACTCTCTGAGTTAACCTTGTGTCCTCATTGACCTTTTAATTGTTGTACTGTCTATGCACACTCATTGGGCCCTACACACTAACACACATTGTCACTCCAACACACACACACACACCTTTGAGCAATTAAGTTATTAATTACACTTTGGATGGTGTATCAATACACCCAGTCACTACAAATATTCAGGTGTCCTTCCGAACTCATTTGCCGGAGAGGAAGGAAACGGCTCAGGAATTTCTAAAAACATGTTTTCACTTTGTCATTATGGGGTATTGTGCGTAGATGGGAGAGCATTTTTGTATATTTAATCCATTTTGAATTCAGACTGTAACACAACCAAAAGTGGAATAAGTCAAGGGGTAAGTATTGTCAAAGACTCCAGTCACCCTAGTCATAGACTGTTCTCTCTGCTACCGCACGGCAAGTGGTACCGGAAAGCCAAGTCTGGGTCCAAAAGGATCCTTAACAGCTTCTACCCCCAAGCCATAAGACTGCTGAAAAATGTAGCAAATGGCCACCCAGACTATTTATATTGGCCCCGCAGCTAGTCACTATTCATTATGTATGTATAGTCACTTTACCCCTATCTCCATGTACAAATTACCTGGACTAACCAGTACCCCCGCAAATTGACTCAGTAACATTACCCCCTGTATATAGCTTCGTTATTGTTATTTTATTGTGTTACTTTTTATTAAATTTTTTAGTTTATTTAGTAAATATTTTCTTAACTCTATTTCTTGAACTGCATTGTTTGTTAAGGGCTTGTAAGTAAGCATTTCATGGTAAGGTCTACACCTGTTGTATTCGGCGCATGTGACAAATACAATTTGATTTGATTTGGCCATGAGGCCAATGGCGACTTTAAAACAGTTACAGTTGAATGGCTGTTATAGGAGACAACTGAGGATATATCAACAACATTGTAGTTACTCCAAAAAAACATACCTAAGTGGCAGAGTGAAAAGAAAGAAGCCTGTACAGAATAAAACATTATTTTTTCAAATGCATCATGTTTGCAACAAATGTACTTTATGTCATGAATACAAAGTGTTATATATTTGGGGCAAATCCAATACAACACATCCCTGAGTACCACTCTCCATATTTTCAAGCATAGTGATGGCTGCATCATGTTATGGGTATGCTTGTAATCGTTAAGGACTGAGGAGTTCTTCAGGATAAAACATAAACGGAATGGATCTAGGCACAGGCACCAGACACTGGGAGATGAATTCACCTTTGAGCAGGACAATAACCTAAAAGCCAAATCTACACTGGAGTTACTTAACAAGAAGCCAGTGAATGTTCCTGAGTTGACGAGTTACAGTTTGACTTAAATCTACTTGAAAATCTCTGGTAAAACCTAAAAATTGTTGTCTAGCAATGATCAACAACCAATTCGATAGAAGAGTTTAGAAAATAATAATGTTGCCCAATCCAGGTGTGGAAATCTCTCAGAGACTTACCCAGAAACACTCACTGCTGCAATCGCTGCCAAATGTGCTTCTACAACGTATTGACTTAGGGGTGTGTTACTTATGTACTATAAATAAGATGTGTCTGTATTTCAATTCTGACAAATTAGCAAAAATGTCTAAAAACATGTTTTCACTTTGTCATTATGGGATATTGTGCATAGATGGGTGAGCATGTTTGTATATTTAATCCATTTTGAATTCAGACTGTAACACAACCAAAAGTACAAGGGGTATGAATAAAAACGTTAAAACTATTTCAATTAGTATTTGAACCCAGGTTTGAACGCACTGAATGTGGCACTCCAGGCAGGATACAGCAAACGTTAAAACTACTTCAAATAGTATTTGAACCCAGGTCAGACAGGGAGCACCTGAAACATTCCACCGATGACATGGCTTTGAGTGTCCTTTCTTTCAAAATTGATTCAATTTGCACTTGACCAGCAATGCCAACTGATCTAGCAGCAAAGCCATAATACCGGGTGTTATGCCCTTTGGATGGCAGTTCTTTGTTTAAACATAACATAAAATATGAAATGGCCCGTGGTATTGGAATGGTTGGCACAGGTCTCTTGCTATATAGGGCATAGACAGATATAGCTTTAAAGGACCCATGCCAGGCCTCCCGAGTGGGGCAGCGGTCTAAGGCACTGCATCTCAGTGCTAAAGGCATCACTACCGACCCGTGTACGATCCCGGGCTGTATCACAACCGGACGTGATCGGGAGTCCCATAGGGCAGCGGACAATTGGCCCAGTGTCGTCCGGGTTAGCGGAGGGTTTGGTCGGGGGGGGGCTTTACTTGGCTCATCGCGCTCTATTGACTCCTTGTGGCGGGCAGGGGGCCTGCAGGCTGACCTCGGTCGTCAGTTGAACGGTGTTTCCTCTGACACATTGGTGCGGCTGGCTTCCAGGTTAAGCAAGCGGGTGTTAAGAAGTGCGATTTGGCAGGTCATGTTTCGGGGGACACATGACTCGACCTTCGCCTCTTCCGAGCCCATTGGGGAGTTGCAGCGATGAGACAAGATCGCAATTGGGGAGAAAAAAAGGGAAGTAAAAAAACAAAAAACAAAGGACCCGGTCATTTCATTTGGTAACGTCTGCTTTTTTCCAGGAACGTTGTCACAGGCCAATATGTTTTTGTTGTTGTTTTTCTTACTTTTACCCCTTTCTCTCCCCAATTTCGTGGTATCCAATTGGTAGTTACAGTCTTGTCTCATCGCTGCAACTCCCGTACGGACTCGGAAGAGGCGAAGGTCGGGAGCCATGCGTCCTCCGAAATACAACCTTGCCAAGCCACACTGCTATTGGCACAATGCCTGCTTAACCCGGAAGCCAGCCGCACCAATGTGTCAAAAGGAAACACTGTACACCTGGCGACCGTGTCAGCGTGCATTGCGCCCGGCTCGCCACAGGAGTCACTAGAGCGCGATGGGACAAGAACATCCCTGCCGGCCAAACCTTCCCCTAACCCGGACGACGCTGGGCCAATTGTGTCCTCATCCCATGGGTCTCTCGGTCGCAGCCGGCTGCGAGAGAGCCTGGACTTAAACCAGGATCTCTAGTGGCACAGCTAGCACTGACAAGCCCAAAAAAAATTAATCTCTCTCTCTCTGTCTGACTATCAAGGACATTGGCATCACTGTGACTGCTTAGAATCAGCAACATACCGTTTAATTGAATCTTTGGTCCATCAGCTGTTTTTCAGTTCACTGTGAATGTTACACTATGGGTCAAGTTTTTCATTTGAAACGGTCACCCCTCCAATGACGGATATGTAGGTGTCTAAGTTGTATGGCACTATCGTTAAGTAGAAGGGATGGCATCCATACGAGGAAACCCTGTACCAGATGTTTGAAACAAGGCCAAAGCAATGATCAAAAGGACATGTCGACATCAAATCCATTCCCTTCTCAAATTCACAATATCGTTCCCTCTAGGGCTATAAATACGCTTGATGACACAATACAAGGGGGAGGGGAATAAGAATGTGTTATCTCATGTATTACCTAAGTTATGACGTGTGTTTGTAACATCTCATGCTAGATACAAGGACAACAGTGTCTGTTTACATTAAGAGCACTGGACCAGAGACAGGGGGAAGGGAATCACTCACTCTTCCCTACATGATGTGAACTAGGGCTGGGACGATACTAGTATCGCCATACTCGTTAGTATTGTGGCAAGGAAACAAAACCACGTAGCAGATTTAACTTCTTTAGGAAAACAGCCGTAATGTTGGAAACAAACATCATTATGATGTCATCCAGAGTCACATGTATTTATTTTCCTAACTACAGCACAACATATGTTACATACAGCAGTTTTTTAAAGGACCAACGAGTTTTGGCTGCTTCGTGTTCTCATTATTGCCATGGAAATAATGTGGACCCATGTTGACATATAATACCAGTTGTCTTTGACGTAGCACAGAGGAGCGGGATTCTGCCACTGTTACTCTGTCTGATGTTTCAGATGTGGGTCTAGGATAGCTGGGGTCATATGGGGTCCAGGACAGCTGGGGTCATATGGGGTCCAGGACAGCTGGGGTCATATGGGTCCAGGATAGCTGTGGTCATATGGGCCTAGGATAGCTGGGGTCATATGGGGTCCAGGACAGCTGGGGTCATATGTGTCTAGGATAGCTGTGGTCATATGGGCCTAGGATAGCTGGGGTCATATGGGCCTAGGATAGCTGGGGTCATATGGGCCTAGGATAGCTGGGGTCATATGGGGTCCAGGACAGCTGGGGTCATATGTGTCTAGGATAGCTGTGGTCATATGGGCCTAGGATAGCTGGGGTCATATGGGCCTAGGATAGCTGGGGTCATATGGGCCTAGGATAGCTGGGGTCATATAGGGTCTAGGATAGCTGGGGTCATATGGGGTCCAGGATAGCTGGGGTCATATGGGTCTAGGATAGCTGGGGTCATATGGGGTCTAGGATAGCTGGGGTCATATGGGTCTAGGATAGCTGGGGTCATATGGGGTCTAGGATAGCTGGGGTCATATGGGGTCCAGGATAGCTGGGGTCATATGGGCCTAGGATAGCTGGGGTCATATGGGCCTAGGATAGCTGGGGTCATATGGGTCTAGGATAGCTGGGGTCATATGGGTCTAGGATAGCTGGGGTTATATGGGCCTAGGATAGCTGGGGTCATATGGGTCTAGGATAGTTGGGGTCATATGGGTTTAGGATAGCTGGGGTCATATGGGTTTAGGATAGCTGGGGTCATATGGGTCTAGGATAGCTGGGGTCATATGGGTCTAGGATAGCTGGGGTCATTTGGGTCTAGGATAGCTGGGGACATATGGGTCTAGGATAGCTGGGGACATATGGGTCTAGGATAGCTGGGGTCATATGGGTCTAGGATAGCTGGGGTCATATGGGTCTAGGATAGCTGGGGACATATGGGTCTAGGATAGCTGGGGTCATATGGGCCTAGGATTTATAATCACATCATGTTGTTTTGTATGAAAGTCTTCTATTCCGACTGAGGATATGATATTGCTTTTGATTTCCTTTGAAAAGACGGCCCTCCTAAAAGAGTTCAGATAACCTCAACAATAATTACATTATAGAATCAATCTATATTTCTTGTTCACAAACCTCTCCAATACAAAGCCAAGGCTTGGTTTGGACTCTGATGGGGTGGTTAACCACACATACTCCATTGGGAACAGGCACGGCGCGGCATGCACAACCATCCTGTTAAGAGCCAGAGCACAAGGGAACATCTGTCTAACGAGCAGTGAGATGGTTACATGCTGTTTGACTTCTGGTTATTTTGGAAAAGCCACTGCAACCAGATGGGAGCTGGAGAGAGACAGGGTGATGTGAGAGAGGGAGAAGGAGGAGGAGATAGAGGTGAGGTACATTTAGAAATGACATATTTCGACCTGTCTTTGACCGGACTAGTACACGCCTGCAGCAGATTATTGGGAAAAAAGTATTCCATGACATTAACCAATTTAGTAAGTGAAATGATTTCTTTATGTTGGTTTCTAAGAAAAGCTGCTTCATCAGTAGCTGCCAAGTGGCAACCCTGCGGATTCCCCCTAAACCATAAGTGTAGTGGAACTGTAGAAAGAAACCTTACTATGAGGTCATCCCACCACCGGATGGGAGGGTTGTGGGAGGTAAACCACGGTTCTCAGATCCAACAGGCCTTCAGCTCCCTCTGTCTCCCACAGACGACTAGTCAGAGACGGACCCAGATCACCATGTCTCTAGTCTGGATGTTCAAAAACATGGAGGAACATTTTCTATTTTCAAACTTTTCACATTTTAATTGAACTGATTTAAGATGGAGCCACAGATTTCAGAGAGGGACCAAGAGAGGGACAGCCTATGGCACCATTAGCCAGCTCAGCTTGTTGAAGTCTGTAGTAGCACTAGCTCAGCTTGTTGAAGTCTGTAGTAACACCAGCTCAGCTGGTTGAAGTCTGTAGTAGCACCAGCTCAGCTGGTTGAAGTCTGTAGTAGCACCAGCTCAGCTTGTTGAAGTCTGTAGTAACACCAGCTCAGCTTGTTGAAGTCTGTAGTAGCACCAACTCAGCTGGTTGAAGTCTGTAGTAACACCAGCTCAGCTGGTTGAAGTCTGTAGTAGCACCAGCTCAGCTGGTTGAAGTCTGTAGTAGCACCAGCTCAGCTGGTTGAAGTCTGTAGTAGCACCAGCTCAGCTGGTTGAAGTCTGTAGTAACACCAGCTTAGCTTGTTGAAGTGTGTAGTAGCACCAGCTCAGCTGGTTGAAGTCTGTAGTAACACCAGCTCAGCTTGTTGAAGTCTGTAGTAGCACCAGCTCAGCTGGTTGAAGTCTGTAGTAGCACCAGCTCAGCTGGTTGAAGTCTGTAGTAACACCAGCTCAGCTTGTTGAAGTCTGTAGTAGCACCAGCTCAGCTGGTTGAAGTCTGTAGTAACACCAGCTCAGCTTGTTGAAGTCTGTAGTAGCACCAGCTCAGCTGGTTGAAGTCTGTAGTAACACCAGCTCAGCTTGTTGAAGTCTGTAGTAGCACCAGCTCAGCTTGTTGAAGTCTGTAGTAGCACCAGCTCAGCTGGTTGAAGTCTGTAGTAGCACCAGCTCAGCTTGTTGAAGTCTGTAGTAGCACCAGCTCAGCCTGTTGAAGTCTGTAGTAGCACCAGCTCAGCTTGTTGAAGTCTGTAGTAACACCAGCTCAGCTTGTTGAAGTCTGTAGTAGCACCAGCTCAGCTTGTTGAAGTCTGTAGTAGCACCAGCTCAGCTGGTTGAAGTCTGTAGTAACACCAGCTCAGCTGGTTGAAGTCTGTAGTAGCACCAGCTCAGCTGGTTGAAGTCTGTAGTAGCACCAGCTCAGCTTGTTGAAGTCTGTAGTAGCACCAGCTCAGCCTGTTGAAGTCTGTAGTAGCACCAGCTCAGCTTGTTGAAGTCTGTAGTAGCACCAGCCCAGCTTGTTGAAGTCTGTTGTAACACCAGCTCAGCTTGTTGAAGTCTGTAGTAACACCAGCTCAGCTTGTTGAAGTCTGTAGTAGCACCAGCTCAGCTGGTTGAAGTCTGTAGTAGCACCAGCTCAGCTGGTTGAAGTCTGTAGTAGCACCAGCTCAGCTGGTTGAAGTCTGTAGTAGCACCAGCTCAGCCTGTTGAAGTCTGTAGTAGCACCAGCTCAGCTGGTTGAAGTCTGTAGTAACACCAGCTCAGCTTGTTGAAGTCTGTAGTAGCACCAGCTCAGCTGGTTGAAGTCTGTAGTAGCACCAGCTCAGCTGGTTGAAGTCTGTAGTAACACCAGCTCAGCTGGTTGAAGTCTGTAGTAGCACCAGCTCAGCTTGTTGAAGTCTGTAGTAGCACCAGCTCAGCTGGTTGAAGTCTGTAGTAACACCAGCTCAGCTGGTTGAAGTCTGTAGTAGCACCAGCTCAGCTGGTTGAAGTCTGTAGTAACACCAGCTCAGCTTGTTGAAGTCTGTAGTAGCACCAGCTCAGCTGGTTGAAATCTGTAGTAACACCAGCTCAGCTGGTTGAAGTCTGTAGTAGCACCAGCTCAGCTTGTTGAAGTCTGTAGTAGCACCAACTCAGCTGGTTGAAGTCTGTAGTAACACCAGCTCAGCTGGTTGAAGTCTGTAGTAGCACCAGCTCAGCTGGTTGAAGTCTGTAGTAGCACCAGCTCAGCTGGTTGAAGTCTGTAGTAGCACCAGCTCAGCTGGTTGAAGTCTGTAGTAACATCAGCTCAGCTGGTTGAAGTCTGTAGTAGCACCAGCTCAGCTGGTTGAAGTCTGTAGTAACACCAGCTCAGCTGGTTGAAGTCTGTAGTAACACCAGCTCAGCTGGTTGAAGTCTGTAGTAGCACCAGCTCAGCTGGTTGAAGTCTGTAGTAGCACCAGCTCAGCTTGTTGAAGTCTGTAGTAGCACGAGCTCAGCTGGTTGAAATCTGTAGTAACATCAGCTCAGCTGGTTGAAGTCTGTAGTAGCACCAGCTCAGCTTGTTGAAGTCTGTAGTAGCACCAGCTCAGTCAATCTGCTGTGAGGAGATGGCAGGAATGTGTTATTATGAGTTGAGGTTATTGTATTAAATGTGTTATTATGAGTTGAGGTTATTATATTAAATGTGTTATTATGAGTTGAGGTCATTATATTAAATGTGTTATTATGAGTTGAGGTTATTATATTAAATGTGTTATTATGAGTTGAGGTCATTATATTAAATGTGTTATTATGAGTTGAGGTCATTATATTAAATGTGTTATCATGAGTTGAGGTTATTATATTATATGTGTTATTATGAGTTGAGGTTATTATATTAAATGTGTTATTATGAGTTGAGGTTATTGTATTAAATGTGTTATTATGAGTTGAGGTTATTATATTAAATGTGTTATTATGAGTTGAGGTCATTATATTAAATGTGTTATTATGAGTTGAGGTCATTATATTAAATGTGTTATTATGAGTTGAGGTTATTGTATTAAATGTGTTATTATGAGTTGAGGTCATTATATTAAATGTGTTATTATGAGTTGAGGTCATTATATTAAATGTGTTATTATGAGTTGAGGTTATTGTATTAAATGTGTTATTATGAGTTGAGGTCATTATATTAAATGTGTTATTATGAGTTGAGGTCATTATATTAAATGTGTTATGAGTTGAGGTTATTATATTAAATGTGTTATTATGAGTTGAGGTTATTGTATTAAATGTGTTATTATGAGTTGAGGTCATTATATTAAATGTGTTATTATGAGTTGAGGTCATTATATTAAATGTGTTATTATGAGTTGAGGTTATTATATTAAATGTGTTATTATGAGTTGAGGTCATTATATTAAATGTGTTATTATGAGTTGAGGTTATTGTATTAAATGTGTTATTATGAGTTGAGGTTATTATATTAAATGTGTTATTATGAGTTGAGGTCATTATATTAAATGTGTTATTATGAGTTGAGGTTATTATATTAAATGTGTTATTATGAGTTGAGGTCATTATATTAAATGTGTTATTATGAGTTGAGGTCATTATATTAAATGTGTTATTATGAGTTGAGGTCATTATATTAAATGTGTTATGAGTTGAGGTCATTATATTAAATGTGTTATTATGAGTTGAGGTTATTATATTAAATGTGTTATTATGAGTTGAGGTCATTATATTAAATGTGTTATTATGAGTTGAGGTCATTATATTAAATGTGTTATTATGAGTTGAGGTCATTATATTAAATGTGTTATGAGTTGAGGTTATTATATTAAATGTGTTATTATGAGTTGAGGTCATTGTATTAAATGTGTTATTATGAGTTGAGGTTATTGTATTAAATGTGTTATTATGAGTTGAGGTCATTATATTAAATGTGTTATTATGAGTTGAGGTTATTGTATTAAATGTGTTATTATGAGTTGAGGTTATTATATTAAATGTGTTATTATGAGTTGAGGTCATTATATTAAATGTGTTATTATGAGTTGAGGTCATTATATTAAATGTGTTATTATGAGTTGAGGTTATTGTATTAAATGTGTTATTATGAGTTGAGGTTATTATATTAAATGTGTTATTATGAGTTGAGGTCATTATATTAAATGTGTTATTATGAGTTGAGGTCATTATATTAAATGTGTTATTATGAGTTGAGGTTATTGTATTAAATGTGTTATTATGAGTTGAGGTCATTATATTAAATGTGTTATGAGTTGAGGTCATTATATTAAATGTGTTATGAGTTGAGGTCATTATATTAAATGTGTTATGAGTTGAGGTCATTATATTAAATGTGTTATGAGTTGAGGTTATTGTATTAAATGTGTTATTATGAGTTGAGGTCATTATATTAAATGTGTTATTATGAGTTGAGGTCATTATATTAAATGTCTTATTATGAGTTGAGGTCATTATATTAAATGTGTTATTATGAGTTGAGATCATTATATTAAATGTGTTATTATGAGTTGAGGTTATTGTATTAAATGTGTTATTATGAGTTGAGGTTATTATATTAAATGTGTTATTATGAGTTGAGGTCATTATATTAAATGTGTTATTATGAGTTGAGGTCATTATATTAAATGTGTTATTATGAGTTGAGGTTATTGTATTAAATGTGTTATTATGAGTTGAGGTTATTATATTAAATGTGTTATTATGAGTTGAGGTTATTGTATTAAATGTGTTATTATGAGTTGAGGTTATTATATTAAATGTGTTATTATGAGTTGAGGTCATTATATTAAATGTGTTATTATGAGTTGAGGTCATTATATTAAATGTGTTATTATGAGTTGAGGTTATTGTATTAAATGTGTTATTATGAGTTGAGGTTATTATATTAAATGTGTTATTATGAGTTGAGGTCATTATATTAAATGTGTTATTATGAGTTGAGGTCATTATATTAAATGTGTTATTATGAGTTGAGGTTATTGTATTAAATGTGTTATTATGAGTTGAGGTTATTATATTAAATGTGTTATTATGAGTTGAGGTCATTATATTAAATGTGTTATTATGAGTTGAGGTTATTATATTAAATGTGTTATTATGAGTTGAGGTCATTATATTAAATGTGTTATTATGAGTTGAGGTCATTATATTAAATGTGTTATTATGAGTTGAGGTTATTGTATTAAATGTGTTATGAGTTGAGGTTATTATATTAAATGTGTTATTATGAGTTGAGGTTATTGTATTAAATGTGTTATTATGAGTTGAGGTTATTATATTAAATGTGTTATTATGAGTTGAGGTCATTATATTAAATGTGTTATTATGAGTTGAGGTCATTATATTAAATGTGTTATTATGAGTTGAGGTTATTGTATTAAATGTGTTATTATGAGTTGAGGTTATTATATTAAATGTGTTATTATGAGTTGAGGTCATTATATTAAATGTATTATTATGAGTTGAGGTTATTATATTAAATGTGTTATTATGAGTTGAGGTCATTATATTAAATGTGTTATTATGAGTTGAGGTCATTATATTAAATGTGTTATGAGTTGAGGTTATTATATTAAATGTGTTATGAGTTGAGGTTATTATATTAAATGTGTTATTATGACTGTTGTAGTAAACCGTGGGGTGTTGGGTTGAGCGCACAGAGATGGACACAGAGACAGACAGGTTCTAGTCAGAAAACACGACTTTACTCTGCAACAAAAAATAACCGTAACAACAAAATGACTTAGGTTTGGCTCGGTCCTTCTTCTCATATTCGGCTCCGTGCCTCCGGGAGCGTTGTCTCCCTCTGTAGGCTCACTCCTTGTCTCTCTCTTCATCTCCCTCTGTAGGCTCACTCTTTGCCTCTCTCTTCGTCTCCCTCTGTAGGCTCACTCCTTGTCTCTCTCTTCATCTCCCTCTGTAGGCTCACTCCTTGTCTCTCTCTTCATCTCCCTCTGTAGGCTCACTCCTTGTCTCTCTCTTCATCTCCCTCTGTAGGCTCACTCCTTGTCTCTCTCAATTCAATTCAATTCAAGGGGCTTTATTGGCATGGGAAACATGTGTTAACATTGCCAAAGCAAGTGAGGTAGACAATACACAAAAGTGAAACAAACAATACAAATTAACAGTAAACATTACACATACAGAAGTTTCAAAACAATAAAGACATTACAAATGTCATATTATATATATACAGTGTTGTAACAATGTACAAATGGTTAAAGCACACAAGTTAAAATAAATAAGCGTAAATATGGGATGTATTTACAATGGTGTTTGTTCTTCACTGGTTGCCCTTTTCTTGTGGCAACAGGTCACAAATCTTGCTGCTGTGATGGCACACTGTGGAATTTCACCCAGTAGATATGGGAGTTTATCAAAATTGGATTTGTTTTCGAATTCTTTGTGGATCTGTGTAATCTGAGGGAAATATGTGTCTCTAATATGGTCATACATTGGGCAGGAGGTTAGGAAGTGCAGCTCGGTTTCCACCTCATTTTGTGGGCAGTGAGCACATAGCCTGTCTTCTCGAGAGCCATGTCTGCCTACGGCGGCCTTTCTCAATAGCAAGGCTATGCTCACTGAGTCTGTACATAGTCAAAGCTTTCCTTAAGTTTGGGTCAGTCTCTCTTCATCTCCCTCTGTAGGCTCACTCCTTGTCTCTCTCTTCGTCTCCCTCTGTAGGCTCACTCCTTGCCTCTCTCTTCATCTCCCTCTGTAGGCTCACTCCTTGCCTCTCTCTTCATCTCGCTCTGTAGGCTCACTCCTTGTCTCTCTCTTCATCTCCCTCTGTAGGGTCTCTCCTTGTCTCTCTCTTCGTCTCCCTCTGTAGGCTCACTCATTGTCTCTCTTTTTATCTCCCTCGCGGTGCGCCACTGTGCACCATTTATGTGGCCTGCACGGCTGGTTGGCACTCTCCCCTAATTACCCCGAATTGGGGCCATCAGTGTCGGGGTGCCCAGCTCGGGTACTACCAGCAGAAGGAGCCAATGTCGCGGCACCTACCTCCCCTCTATCACCAACCCCCGGGGTAGACCTCCCGGGATACCACACTGTGTTATGAGTTTTTAACTGTATTGAATGTGTTATTGTTATGACAACCACCGCTGATTACAGACACAAACAGAGACACATTTAAATGCAGTCTGCCTCCTGTTAGGCTCCAGGCTTGTGCTGTATGCTGCCTGATGTGGGAATAACATTACAACACTGTCTGTAACAGACTTTCTCTCAATTCAATTGAAGGGTCTTTATTGGCATGGAAATTATATCTTTACATTGCTAAAGCAAGAAATAGATAAACAAAAGTGAAATAAACAATAAAAAATGAACAGCAAACATTACACTCATAGGAATAAAGACATTTCAAATGTCATATTATGGCTATGTACAGTGTTGTGCAAATAGTGTGCAAATAGTTCAAGTACAAAAGGGAAAATAAATCAACATAAAAATGGGTTGTATTTACAATTGTGTTTGTTCTTCACTGGTTGACCTTTTCTTGTGGCAACAGATCACAAACGTTGATGGGGTAAAAAATATGACAATCAGTCAGATGATCTACTAGTCTGAGGTCAGATAGATGACGACAGATTCCACATCCTTCAGTCAAATCGACGGCTGAGACGGAATACAGTTAGTTAAAGCTCTGGGCTCGGCTGAGACAGAATACAGTTAGTTAAAGCTCTGGGCTCGGCTGAGACAGAATACAGTTAGTTAAAGCTCTGGGCTCGGCTGAGACAGAATACAGTTAGTTAAAGCTCTGGGCTCGGCTGAGACAGAATACAGTTAGTTAAAGCTCTGGGCTCGGCTGAGACAGAATACAGTTAGTTAAAGCTCTGGGCTCGGCTGAGACAGAATACAGTTAGTTAAAGCTCTGGGCTCGGCTGAGACAGAATACAGTTAATTAAAGCTCTGGGCTCGGCTGAGACAGAATACAGTTAGTTAAAGCTCTGGGCTCGGCTGAGACGGAATACGGTTAGTTAAAGCTCTGGGCTCGGCTGAGACGGAATACGGTTAGTTAAAGCTCTGGGCTCGGCTGAGACAGAATACAGTTAGTTAAAGCTCTGGGCTCGGCTGAGACAGAATACGGTTAGTTAAAGCTCTGGGCTCGGCTAAGACAGAATACAGTTAGTTAAAGCTCTGGGCTCGGCTGAGACAGAATACAGTTAGTTAAAGCTCTGGGCTCGGCTGAGACAGAATACAGTTAGTTAAAGCTCTGGGCTCGGCTGAGACAGAATACAGTTAGTTAAAGCTCTGGGCTCGGCTGAGACAGAATACAGTTAGTTAAAGCTCTGGGCTCGGCTGAGACGGAATACGGTTAGTTAAAGCTCTGGGCTCGGCTGAGACAGAATACAGTTAGTTAAAGCTCTGGGCTCGGCTGAGACAGAATACGGTTAGTTAAAGCTCTGGGCTCGGCTGAGACAGAATACAGTTAGTTAAAGCTCTGGGCTCGGCTGAGACAGAATACAGTTAGTTAAAGCTCTGGGCTCGGCTGAGACAGAATATAGTTAGTTAAAGCTCTGGGCTCGGCTGAGAGCTTGTCAGGCAAGGAGTGCACTGGGATAACAGGCAGCAGTCTAGTCTGGAGACGCCTAACGTGACCATATATGACCAAAGACCATATTCATCTCTTTCACAACCCCTGTGAAGGCTTCTTTACATCCCCTGTGTGTCAGATCGTCTCTGGCACCAATCCCAGAAGACTTGACAACTAGAGGGCCAAGTGTCACCACAGAGTTTTCCTCATTCCCTATTCCAACCTTTTGAAAGCCAGTGAGAACGAGGTCTTAACAGCTTTTGAAAGCCAGGGAGAGGAGTGACAGGTCTTAACGATGTCTTCCAGAGATTTCTGAACTTTTCCTGTTGAAAAGTGATATCTCAAGTATAAATACAGTAAAGTACACACACTAATGACAGAGAGAGAGAGAGATAATTAGAGAATGAGAGAGAGTGAGAGAGAGGGAGAGAGAGGGAAAGAGAAAGAGACAGAGAGAGAGAGAGAGAGAAAAGAGAGAGAGAGAGGGAGAGAGAGTGAAAGAGAGGGGAGACAGAGAGAGAGAGACAGAGAGAGAGGGAGAGAGAGGGAAAGAGGGGAGACAGACAGAGAGAGAGGGAGAGAGAGGGAAAGAGAGGGGAGACAGAGAGAGAGAGACAGAGAGAGAGGGAGAGAGAGTGAAAGAGAGGGGAGACAGACAGAGAGAGACAGAGAGAGAGGGAGAGAGAGGGAAAGAGAAAGAGACAGAGAGAGAGAGAGAGAGAGAGAGAAAAGAGAGAGAGAGAGGGAGAGAGAGTGAAAGAGAGGGGAGATAGAGAGAGAAAAAAAGAGAGAGAAAAGAGAGAGAGAGAGGGAGAGAGAGGGAAAGAGAAAGAGAGAGAGAGAGAGAGAGGGAGAGAGAGACAGAGAGAGAGAAAGCTAGCTGGACAGCATAGCTCTGTTCGCACCCACAGCCACTTAGTTTGCTATAAAGCTGATGGGGATGGAGAAAGGTAACACAACCTCTGACAATCATACATGGAGGAGCTATGGATGCAAAGAATGAGTCAGACAAGATCAACTTCATAGTTTTAAACCAAAACAAAGTTTCCCCCCATCAGACCAGCTGGACAGTTATGGTCCACACACATTGTTTTAATTAACATACAGTATTTAAGCAGCTGGGCTACCTGGAAGAAGAGAGGGGATTACAACAACAACAACACATCACGTTTGACAGCCGCTCGTAAATCTACAGAGGGCCGGAGGAGAAGACACAGAGCAAATACTTGAATTTGGAGGTGATTTATTGACGCAGCTGGATTTGCTATAGCCTCTTGGATGTAGCCTTGAAACACAAACGTTTTGTATTTGGAGTACCAGAAAAAAACCAGGAGGATGGAAGAGGGTTTATTGCTGTGTGCTAAATGATATTGATGGCTTTTTAAATGACTGCTTTTGGCGGTCATGCTCATGTTCAGGAGCGAAACTTCTGCCTCACTGCCAGCCTCCTCTTTCTGGAAGATTCCAGTGTACTCTCTATGTTGAAAATGTGTGAACTGAGGAGAGCTTGTAACGACGGACACATTCATATTTAAAACCGAGTGCATCCAGTGTCATTTATAAGTGGATGTACTGTATATACTAATTGCTCCTGGGCATTTCCATTCAAATTAAAGACAAGAATGTATATTTCGGGGAAAATGAAGGCATAGATACACTTGACAACCATTTTCCATCTTAAAATGAGGTACAAGTAAAGGCTTTTATTTCTGGATAAACAGGTGGGAAATGGGGTTTAGAAAACATCAACCAGAAAAGGTCTTAAAAAGTATTAGAAATATATTTAAGCACAATCATGTTGAAGTATACAGCCCTGCCAACTAATATCAACACTTTTATAATTCATTTTGGAGAAATTGTTTACCTTCTAATTTCGTTACCAAAAACCCACATATTTGTAAGATATTTTCTCATTTCTCAACTCATGAGGAAGGAGGATAATGAAAGTTCACAGAAGAAACAAGTAATGGTAGACCTACCAATTATACTGAACAAAAACATAAATGCAACAAGCAAGTTACAGTTCATATGAGGAAATCAGTCAATTGAAATCAATTCATTAAGCCTTAATCTATGGATTTCACATGACTGGGAATACAGATATTCATCTGTTGGTCACAGATACTTTACAAAAAAATGGGCCTCAGGATCTCGTCACGGTATTTCTGTGCATTCAAATTGCCATCGATACAATGCAATTGTGTTCATTGTCCATAGCTTATGCCTGCCCATACCATAACCTCACTGCCACCATGGGGCACTCTGTTCACAACGTTGATATCAGCAAACTGCTCGCCCACACAACGCCATATACATGGTCTGCGGTTGTGAGGCCAGTTGGATGTACTGTATTGTTGGGTGTACTAATTCTCAATGACGTTGGAGGTGGCTTATGGTAGAGAAATGAACATTCAATTCTCTGGCAAAAGTTCTGGAGGACATTCCTG
This sequence comes from Salvelinus namaycush, assembly GCF_016432855.1. Classification (NCBI taxonomy): domain Eukaryota; kingdom Metazoa; phylum Chordata; class Actinopteri; order Salmoniformes; family Salmonidae; genus Salvelinus; species Salvelinus namaycush. Next base: position 35,062,621 of record NC_052335.1, read on the forward strand.
CAGTCAGCATGCCAATTGCACGCTCCATAAAAACTTGAGACATCTGTGGCATTGTGTTGTGTGACAAAACTACACATTTTAGAGTGGCCTTTTATTGTCCCCAGCACAAGGTGCACCTGTGTAATGATCATGATGTTTAATTAGCTTCTTGATATGCCACACCCGTCAGGTGGATGGATTATCTTGGCAAAGCAGAAATGCTCACCAACAGGTATGTAAACAAATTTGTGTGTATGGAACATTTGTGATCTTTTATTTCAGCTCATGAAACATGGCACCGACACTTTACATGTTGCGTTCAGATTTTTGTTCAGTGTATTTATATTACTTTTGTTGATTAATTATTAAGTGATTAAAACTCGTAATTCCGTAACAAAAAAACAAAACAAAAACAAATCAGTAACAGAATGACTGCAACTGAATTGGCTACAATGTGAAATCATAATAGTCACAAACCACAGTTGGATCACCTGCTACTGTCCTCCCTTCTACTGGCATACTGGTGTGTTCAGCTCATAATGTCTTTCTGTTGAATAGGTCAAACCAAGAGTGTTAAAACAGTCAGTGTGGACAACCCCTTCCTGTCTCCAGTTAATGTCACCCATGAGTCACTCAATTTAATTTACTCTAAACAGCATCCTCACCCACTGACCCACACCGGATGTCCATGGACGTTGAAAAGTAGTTTCAATTTGGTCAGTCCACCCTGTGTCAGTCCACCCTGTGTCAGTCCACCCTGTGTCAGTCCACCCTGTGCCAGTCCACCCTGTGTCAGTCCACCCTGTGCTTGATATTAACTTCCACAGACAGATCGGACCAAATCTGAACCGATCATAGACTTATTGTATGTTTCACAAGTTTAGATAGTACAGTGAGCAGAGCACTTGAACATGTTCTCAACTGGTCTACCTGGTTAAATAAAGGTGAAACACTTTATTTTTTAAATAGGAAAAAGTTTTAAGTCCCTAAATCTGAGAGTGGTTTTAACCTTCCATATTTGGAATTGTATCCACTTGCTACCCAAGGCATTTACTTGCGACATATTGTTAAATGCACTAAAGACAAACAATGGGTATGCTCATCATCCGGAATCTTTTCTCGTGTTTGTTTACAAAGGATGGAGCAAAGAACATTAACGACTTCATAAGAACACTATAACAACATAGAACACTATAACAACATAGAACACTATAACAACATAGAACACTATAACAATATAGAACACTATAACAATATAGAACACTATAACAATATAGAACACTATAACAACATAGAACACTATAACAATATAGAACACTATAACAATATAGAACACTATAACAACATAGAACACTATAACAACATAGAACACTATAACAATATAGAGCACTATAACAACATAGAACACTATAACAATATAGAACACTATAATAATATAGAACGCTAAAACATGGAAGAATGAAACGGATTCTACAAGAACCAATATCACACCGCTATGGAACAATCCTTGGATAGCTTTTCAGAATTCACCGATAATTTAGCCCACATGGGAAACTAAAGGCATAGAAACTGTAAATTACGTGGTAATAGGAAATACAATATTTTGAGGACAGAATTCAAATGCAATTTTGAACTGACCGATGTAGACATTTTCAAATATATTCAACTTAAAAGTTTTATATCACAAAATGTCAACCTGAAAGCTTTTGGACAACAGTGCAATGCTAAGGGAATCCTATTTCTGTCACGTTGGTATGAAGAGATTCGGAAGTCTATGCTAGGTAAAGCTCCGCCTTATCTCAGCTCACTGGTCACGATAACACCTACCTGTAGCACGCGCTCCAGCAGGTATATCTCACTGGTCATCCCCAAAGCCAACACCTCCTTTGGCCGCCTTTCCTTCCAGTTCTCTGCTGCCAGTGACTGGAACAAATTGCAAAAATCACTGAAGCTGGTGACTAATATTTCCCTCACTAACTTTAAACATCACCTATCTCAGCAGCTAACCGATCGCTGCAGCTGTACATAGTTCATCTGTAAATAGCCCACCCAATCTACCTACCTCATCCCCATATTGTTTTTATTTACTTTTCTGTTCTTTTGCACACCAGTATCTCTACTTGCACATCATCATCTGCTCATCTATCACTCCAGTGTTAATCTGCTAAATTGTAATTACTTCGCTACTATGGCCTATTTATTGCCTTACGTCCTCACGCCATTTGCACACACTGTATATTTTCTTTTTTTCTATTGTGTTATTGACTGTACGCTTGTTTATTCCATGTGTAACTCTGTGCTGTTGTTTGTGTCACGTTGATTTGCTTTATCTTGACCAGGTCACAGTTGTAAATGAGAACTTGTTCTCAACTAGCCTACCTGGTTAAATAAAGGTGAAATAAATGTTTTTAAAAATAAACAGGCGCAGGAATGCATAATAGGGTTTTTTATTAAACCCAAATTACGGCGTGCCGTGTAAAGACACGGGGACGAAGACCAAACAAACACGTAACAAAACACAGGGTTGAAACCCAAAACAAAAGAGCGAGGAATACCTTCGAATAAATAACACACGCGCACAATGATTAACCCACAGGACGAGACCCGTAATCATCTGCGCAATCCACAATGGCACGAAAGCCAAAACACACAGCACAGGTACTCACATGCACCAACGGACATTGTAACAATAATGGACAGCCCAATGGTAAACCAAGGACACTTATACAATGACTAATCACTGGGAATAGGGGCCAGGTGTGCGTAATGAAGTTCCGGAAGGATCCGTGACAATTTGACTCAGAAAAATATACTCTCATATGATAGGTAAAATATACAAAACCTTGCGGAGAGCATATCCAACTGACAGTCTCTTAGAAAAAAATACTAACTATTGGAACCAAGACTGAGCCCTACAAAATGGCGCCGGAGGAGATGGTCGCCGTTTTACGGTCTCCTAATCAATTGTGCTATTATGTGGGGGGGTTTCGCAATATTTGTAAATTATTTTGTACATAATGTTTCTGCAACAGTATCTTACGGAAGAAAAGAGCTTCTGGATATCAGGACAGCGATCACTCACCTCGGATTAGACGAAGATTTCTTCAACAACAACAACAACAACAACAACAACAACAAGCAGGACTCACAGGATATTCTCCAAACACCCCGCAGGGCCGACGTCCCAATTATTCTCCAAACACCCCGCAGGGCCGACGTCCCAATTATTCTCCAAACACCCCGCAGGGCCGACGTCCCAATTATTCTCCAAACACCCCGCAGGGCCGACGTCCCAATTATTCTCCAAACACCCCGCAGGGCCGACGTCCCAATTATTCTCCAAACACCCCGCAGGGCCGACGTCCCAATTATTCTCCAAACACCCCGCAGGGCCGACGTCCCAATTATTCTCCAAACACCCCGCAGGGCCGACGTCCCAATTATTCTCCAAACACCCCGCAGGGCCGACGTCCCAATTATTCTCCAAACACCCCGCAGGGCCGACGTCCCAATTATTTGATATAGGAAGCGACGCAGAGGACGAAGAGCCGGATGCTTCGTCCGGACCCGCAGAAGACAACTAGGAAAGCTGCCGTTACCGTCAATATTACTCGCCAACGTGCAATCATTGGACAATAAACTAGACAAGGTAAGATCACGAATATCCTACCAACGGGACATCAAAAACTGTAATATCCTATGCTTCACGGAATCGTGGCTGAATGACGACATGGATATTCAGCTAGCGGGATACACGCTGCACCGGCAGGATAGAACAGCACACTCCGGTAAGATGAGGGGGGCGGTCTGTGCATATTTGTAAACAACAGCTGGTGCACGAAATCTAAGGAAGTCTCTAGATTTTGCTTGCCTGAAGTAGAGTATATTGTGATTAACTGCAGGCCACACTACTTGCCTAGAGTTCTCAGCTATACTTTTTGTGGTTGTTTATTTACCACCACAGACAGATGCTGGCACTAAGACCGCACTCAGTCAGCTGTATAAGGAAATAAGCAAACAGGAAACCACTCACCCAGAGGCGGCACTCCTAGTGGCCGGAGACTTTAATGCAGGGAAACTTAAATCAGTTCTACCAAATCTCTATCAACATGTTAAATGTGCAACCAGAGGAAAAAAAATTCTAGATCACCTGTACTCCGCACATAGAGACACGTACAAAGCTCTCCCTCGCCCTCAATTTGGTAAATCCGACCACAACTCTATCCTCCTGATTCCTGCTTACAAGCAAAAATGAAAGCAGGAAGCACCAGTGACTCGGTCTATAAAAAAATGGTCAGATGAAGCAGATGCTAAACTACAGGGCTGCTTTGCTAGCACAGAATGGAACATGTTACGGGATTCTTCCGATGACATTGAGGAATACACCACATCAGTCACTGGCTTTATCAATAAGTGCATTGAGGACGTCGTCCTCACAGTGACTGTACGTACATACCCCAACCAGAAGCCATGGATTACAGGCAACATTCGCACTGAGCTAAAGGGTAGAGCTGCCGCTTTCAAGGTGTGGGACTCTAACCCGGAAGCTTACAAGAAATCCCGCTATGCCCTGCGACAAACCATCAAACAGGCAAAGCGTCAATACAGGGCTAAGATTGAATCATATTACACCGGCTCCGACGCTCGGTGGATGTGGCAGGGCTTGCAAACTATTACAGACTACAAAGGGAAGCACAGCCGCGAGCTGCCCAGTGACACGAGCCTACTAGACGAGCGAAATCACTTCTATGCTCGCTTCGAGGCATGCAACACTGAGGAATGCATGAGAGCATCAGCTGTTCCGGACGACTGTGTGATCACGCTCTCCGCAGCCGACGTGAGTAAGACCTTTAAACAGGTCAACATACACAAGGCTGCGGGGCCAGACGGATTACCAGGACGTGTGCTCCGGGCATGTGCTGATCAACTGGCAGGTGTCTTCACTGACATTTTCAACATGTCCCTGATTGAGTCTGTAATACCAACATGCTTCAAGCAGACCACCATAGTCCCTGTGCCCAAGAACACAAAAGCAACCTGCCTAAATGACGACAGACCCGTAGCACTCACGTCCGTAGCCATGAAGTGCTTTGAAAGGCTGGTAATGGCTCACATCAACACCATTATCCCAGACACCCTGGACAACTCCAATTTGCATACCGCCCTAACAGATCCACAGATGATGCAATCTCTATTGCACTCCACACTGCCCTTTCCCACCTGGACAAAAGGAACACCTATGTGAGAATGCTGTTCATTGACTACAGCTCAGCGTTCAACACCATAGTACCCTCAAAGCTCATCACCAAGCTAAGGATCCTGGGACTAAACACCTCCCTCTGCAACTGGATCCTGGACTTCCTGACGGGCCGCCCCCAGGTGGTGAGGGTAGGTAGCAACACATCTGCCACGCTGATCCTCAACACTGGAGCTCCCCAGGGGTGCGTGCTCAGTCCCCTCCTGTACTCCCTGTTCACCCATGACTGCATGGCCAGGCACGACTCCAACACCATCATTAAGTTTGCTGACGACACAACAGTGGTAGTCCTGATCACCGACAACGACGAGACAGCCTATAGGGAGGAGGTCAGAGACCTGGCCGGGTGGTGCCAGAATAACAACCTATCCCTCAACGTAACCAAGACTAAGGAGATGATTGTGGGCTACAGGAAAAGGAGCACCGAGCACGTCCCCATTCTCATCGACGGGGCTGTAGTGGAGCAGGTTGAGAGCTTCAAATTCCTTGGTGTCCACATCAACAACAAACTAGAATGGTCCAAACACACCAAGACAGTCATGAAGAGGGCACGACAAAGCCTATTCCCCCTCAGGAAACTAAAAAGATTTGGCATGGGTCCTGAGATCCTCAAAAGTTTCTACAGCTGCAACATCGAGAGCATCCTGACCGGTTGCATCACTGCCTGGTATGGCAATTGCTCGGCCTCCGACCGCAGGGCACTCAGAGGGTAGTGCGTACGGCCCAGTACATCACTCGGGCAAAGCTGCCTGCCATCCAGGACCTCTACACCAGGCGGTGTCAGAGGAAGGCCCTAAAAATTGTCAAAGACCCCAGCCACCCCAGTCATAGACTGTTCTCTCTACTACCGCATGGCAAGCGGTACCGGAGTGCCAAGTCTAGAACAAAAAGGCTTCTCAACAGTTTTTACCCCCAAGCCATAAACCAAATGGCTACCCGGACTATTTGCATTTTGTGCCCCCCCCCCAACCCCTCTTTTACGCTGCTGCTACTCTCTGTTAATCTTATATGCATAGTCAATTTAACTATACATTCATGTACATACTACCTAAATTGGCCCGACCAACCAGTGCTCCCGCACATTGGCTAACCGGGCTATCTGCATTGTGTCCCACCCACCACCCGCCGGCCCCTTTTTTACGCTTCTGCTACTCTCTGTTCATCATATATGCATAGTCACTTTAACGATACCTACATGTACATACTACCTCAATAAGCCTGACTAACCGGTGTCTGTATACAGCCTTGCTACTCTTTTTTCAAATGTCTTTTTACTGTTGTTTTATTTCTTTACTTACCTACACACACACACACACATACCTTCTTTTTCCCCCTTCACCATTGGTTAGAGCCTGTAAGTAAGCATTTCACTGTAAGGTCTACCTACACCTGTTGTATTCGGCGCACGTGACAAATAAACTTTTATTTGATTTGACTGAAAAAGAACGGATATAGGCACAAGATGGAGGGAATGTTGGAACTAATGAAACTACATGTACACTTAATTCTGTATAAACCAGTGTATAGAATTTATTATACAAGAGACAAAATTAACTAATTCTACAATGTCTTAAGTGTAAAACTAACAATGACTCAATAATTCATGCCTTCTGGGAATGCTATGAAGTCCAAAAGTTATGGGCAGAGTTAGAAAGTTGGCTGTCAGATGGATTTTACTTTGTAAAACTTCTATCTGCATATTTCAAGACATGGCATATGAGGGTGCGGTGAGATACCCAATGGGGTAAACCATACTTTTCTCGTTGTCACGAACGTCGTCGGGAGAAGGAGAGGAGGACCAAGGTGCAGCGTGGTAAGTGTTCATATTTTTAATAAAACAACTGAACAAAACAACAAAAACGACAAACGAACAGTCCTGTAAGGTGACGAAAACACTAAACAGAAAATAACCACCCACAACTCAAAATGGGAAAACAGGCTACCTAAGTATAGCTCCCAATCAGAGACAACGATAGACAGCTGCCTCTGATTGGGAACCACACCAGGCCAAACACATAGAAAACCAACAACATAGAAAAAAGAACATAGACTGCCCATCCTAGTCACACCCTGGCCTAACCAAAATAGAGAATAAAAAGCCTCTCTATAGCCAGGGCGTGACACTCGTCAATGATTTTGAAAAAAACATCTTCTTAAAAACTATAAATCAAATTATCCTCCATAACTAAGAGAGTGGATTAATCAAATGTATTATTATTTAAATATTGAATAGGTGTGGGCTACGGAGATAAATAGAACAGTGCAATATGAGGCCATATAGCAGCTACAAGAGTTGAAAAGTTCCAGGGGATGAACAATGAAGGGGAGTGTGGTTGAGAAACATACATAATGTGTATGGTTGCTGTGGGAACATGTAGGTCTGAGCAGGTGTGATGTCATAATGTGTATGGTTGCTGTGGGAAAATGTAGGTCTGAGCAGGTGTGATGTCATAATGTGTATGGTTGCTGTGGGAACATGTAGGTCTGAACAGGTGTGATGTCATAATGTGTATGGTTGCTGTCGGAACATGTAGGTCTGAGCAGGTGTGATGTCATAATGTGTATGGTTGCTGTGGGAACATTTTAGGTCTGAGCAGGTGTGATGTCATAATGTGTATGGTTGCTGTGGGAACATGTAGGTCTGAGCAGGTGTGATGTCATAATGTGTATGGTTGCTGTGGGAACATGTAGGTCTGAACAGGTGTGATGTCATAATGTGTATGGTTGCTGTCGGAACATGTAGGTCTGAGCAGGTGTGATGTCATAATGTGTATGGTTGCTGTCGGAACATGTAGGTCTGAGCAGGTGTGATGTCATAATGTGTATGGTTGTTGTGGGAACATGTAGGTCTGAGCAGGTGTGATGTCATAATGTGTATGGTTGCTGTGGGAACATGTAGGTCTAAGCAGGTGTGATGTCATAATGTGTATGGTTGCTGTGGGAACAATGTGTATGGTTGCTGTGGGTCTGAGTAGGTGTGATGTTTGTTGAAATGTGTGTGCATCTGTTTATTGTCTTTTGTTTATGTATGGTTGTTATTGTTTGAGAAAATAATATCCATAGAGAGGTACTAGGGTCTCACAGCCAGTCACACACAAACCCACATAGACACAAACGCACATACACACGCACAGAAACAAATGCACACACACACACACACACGTGTTCCCAGTCGGACACATGTGTGGCCGATGTATGTTCCTGTTAACTTCAGCCGAGAAAGATTTCTCCAACAGCCACAGACCTCTCCGACAGACACAGACCTCTCCGACAGACACAGACCTCTCCGACAGCCACAGACCTCTCCGACAGCCACAGATCTCTCCGACAGCCACAGACCTCTCCGACAGACACAGACCTCTCCGACAGACACAGACCTCTCCGACAGACACAGATCTCTCCGACAGCCACAGATCTCTCCGACAGCCTCAGATCTCTCCGACAGCCTCAGATCTCTCCGACAGCCTCAGATCTCTCCGACAGACACAGATCTCTCCGACAGCCTCAGATCTCTCCGACAGCCTCAGATCTCTCCGACAGCCTCAGATCTCTCCGACAGCCTCAGATCTCTCCGACAGCCTCAGATCTCTCCGACAGCCTCAGATCTCTCCGACAGCCTCAGATCTCTCCGACAGACACAGATCTCTCCGACAGACACAGATCTCTCCGACAGCCTCAGATCTCTCCGACAGACACAGACCTTTCTGACCAACAAGGTCTCAAGTCTCACTGCAGAATTAGACAATAAAAATTATTGTATCTCCTGCTGCTCTGTATCGTTCCATTTCTCCAAACGTCAATTTCTGAAGGCACTCATTCTGAATGGTTAAGGTAAGAATTAAGGTTTAGGATAGTAAAAAATGTAAAAACAGTGTCCAATTCTGGGATGAAACACGTAACCTTCTGATCCCCCCCGGCCACAAAACCCAAGCCTACTTCATGGTTACAGTTACACTGTTGCCCCTAATGGCCGGTGTTGAAGGCATTTCCCGACATCCTTTAGGACATGGATAGACGTCCAATTACGATGTAAATCTTGAACGACCTGGCTGCTCTTTCAGCCACAGACTGAGAGAAGTGATATGTGTTGAAACATCAGAGAACATACCAGCCATCCAGAGGAGCTCTGTTTCATATTCCTCCTGAGACAGAGAGAACATTCTGTGTTCCAAATTCCAAAATGGGTTCCAAGTTCCACAGGGGTTTTTAATGAGCGAGGAGATGACCAGAACAGAGCAGAACCAAAACACGCTGCTCATAAAGAACAACTCTCACAGATACTCAGAAAGTCTTTGTCCCAAATGGCACCCTATTCCATATATACTGTAATGCACCACTTTTTATCAGAGCCCTACCGGCGCACTATGTAGGGAATTGGGTGCAATTTGCGACTTGGCTCAGAGATGTTGTGCAATGTTTTAAAACATCAACAGATGGACACAATATACTCAGTGGTATCACCCTTGACAATATTAAAGAGCAAGCCCAAAGTAGGCTACAACGTACCTTGGCCTTGTCCTGGTGACGATACTATGAAGGATGCCATACCATTAACCCATTGACCCGTTCTGTAACTTGTCAAACCTAACAAAATATATACAAAATTCACCAAAATAACCATCAAAGTATAAAGAATGTGTTTACATACCAACAACGCTGTTAAAGACATTAAAACGTTTGCGAATTGATGGAGATTACAAACATACCATATGCAGAATCAAACGATGATCTTCTATAAGAAAAACATTAACTTCCTGTTACTGAGGGAACATGACAGGTAAGGTCTTCTTCTTTGTGTGAATTTCCGGCAGACTAGTCGCTGTGTTGCGTATTGCTGCCTTTCACAGGTCGGAGTGCAGATTGAACATTTTGGTCACAAAATAAAAAGGGAAATGGGGAATGGGAAAACTTAAATTGCACCACCATCTAATCCTGCACCTATACACCTAAAGCACCATAGCGGGTTCAGAACATAGGCCCTCACAGAATAGTAAACATAACCTAACCTTACCTTATCAGCTAGAAACTTTGTGTCAAAAGCTTAACAAGACATACAGGGTATTCTCAGTCTCGCCATTGCCACTGGGTTTATGTCTCACCAAACGGCAGGCGTCACAAACACCATGAATATTATGTTTAATTTGATCGGCCTCTACACTCAATGCTTCCCCACTGATCCCTCCTTTGAGTGCCGCCCTGCTCCGGAGAGAAAAGCACGACACAGTTTGGGCGGCGGATGCAAAACAAAATCGAAACAATTCCAGTTCTCGGAATTTTCACAGATGTAATTGCTTCCGAGTTGGAAATAATGTACTGGTCATCCAAAAAGCAGGAATCCACTTTTTTCCAGGAATGTTACTCCTACCGGTCCAAAAATAATCTCTGATAGGACTCCCATGGCATCCGCTGGAAGTGTCTACCATACCTGTAGCCACAGGTACTTCACCCTGGTCTGGCTCAACTTCAGAGTGGTACTTCACCCTGGTCTGGCTCAACTTCAGAGAGGTACTTCACCCTGGTCTGGCTCAACTTCAGAGTGGTACTTCACCCTGGTCTCTCAACTTCAGAGAGGTACTTCACCCTGGTCTGGCTCAACTTCAGAGTGGTACTTCACCCTGGTCTGGCTCAACTTCAGAGTGGTACTTCACCCTGGTCTGGCTCAACTTCAGAGTGGTACTTCACCCTGGTCTGGCTCAACTTCAGAGTGGTACTTCACCCTGGTCTGGATCAACTTCAGAGTTGTATTTCACCCTGGTCTGACTCAACTTCAGAGAGGTACTTCACCCTGGTCTGGATCAACTTCAGAGAGGTACTTCACCCTGGTCTGGCTCAACTTCAGAGTGGTATTTCACCCTGGTCTGGATCAACTTCAGAGAGGTACTTCACCCTGGTCTGGATCAACTTCAGAGAGGTACTTCACCCTGGTCTGGCTCAACTTCAGAGAGGTACTTCACCCTGGTCTGGCTCAACTTCAGAGTGGTACTTCACCCTGGTCTCTCAACTTCAGAGAGGTACTTCACCCTGGTCTGGCTCAACTTCAGAGTGGTACTTCACCCTGGTCTGGCTCAACTTCAGAGTGGTACTTCACCCTGGTCTGGCTCAACTTCAGAGTGGTACTTCACCCTGGTCTGGCTCAACTTCAGAGTGGTACTTCACCCTGGTCTGGATCAACTTCAGAGTTGTATTTCACCCTGGTCTGACTCAACTTCAGAGAGGTACTTCACCCTGGTCTGGATCAACTTCAGAGAGGTACTTCACCCTGGTCTGGATCAACTTCAGAGTGGTATTTCACCCTGGTCTGACTCAACTTCAGAGCGATACTTCACCCTGGTCTGGCTCAACTTCAGAGTTGTATTTCACCCTGGTCTGACTCAACTTCAGAGAGGTACTTCACCCTGGTCTGGATCAACTTCAGAGAGGTACTTCACCCTGGTCTGGCTCAACTTCAGAGTGGTACTTCACCCTGGTCTGGCTCAACTTCAGAGAGGTACTTCACCCTGGTCTGGATCAACTTCAGAGAGGTACTTCACCCTGGTCTGGCTCAACTTCAGAGAGGTACTTCACCCTGGTCTGGCTCAACTTCAGAGTGGTACTTCACCCTGGTCTGGATCAACTTCAGAGAGGTATTTCACCCTGGTCTGACTCAACTTCAGAGCGATACTTCACCCTGGTCTGGCTCAACTTCAGAGTTGTATTTCACCCTGGTCTGGCTCAACTTCAGAGTGGTACTTCACCCTGGTCTGACTCAACTTCAGAGTGGTACTTCACCCTGGTCTGGCTCAACTTCAGAGTGGTACTTCACCCTGGTCTGGTTCAACTTCAGAGTGGTACTTCACCCTGGTCTGGCTCAACTTCAGAGAGGTACTTCACCCTGGTCTGGCTCAACTTCAGAGTGGTACTTCACCCTGGTCTGGCTCAACTTCAGAGTGGTACTTCACCCTGGTCTGGCTCAACTTCAGAGTGGTACTTCACCCTGGTCTGACTCAACTTCAGAGTGGTACTTCACCCTGGTCTGACTCAACTTCAGAGTGGTACTTCACCCTGGTCTGGTTCAACTTCAGAGTGGTACTTCACCCTGGTCTGGCTCAACTTCAGAGAGGTACTTCACCCTGGTCTGGCTCAACTTCAGAGCAATCACTACTGCCAACCAACTCAAGGTTCTCAAGAGAGCAAGTAGATTCATACGTAAATGTACATGGTTTGTATTCAGGAGACTAAAGTAGATACTACTACTCAGAAGACAAAGGTTTGTACTCCAGAGATGTAGGTCTGTACTTAACGCCATTTTTACGCTTTCGTGTCTTTGCACCTCCATATGCTCCACAGCTCCTTCTCCACGCGCCGAGCTTCTTCTCCACGTCTCAGACACCTTCCCTCAGCCAGGAGTTCTCACAGCTTCCTACCGACAGGTAAGGTCAAGATCAAGGACTCATCTTTATATCTGTGCCATTATAGCATTTGTGACAGCATGGACAACACCATTGAGGCTACAACCCATAGGAAACCCCAGCCAGTTGACTACTTTGATTACTCTTAAAATGGCGTAAGCATGATGGAAGCCCTCGATGGCGCTGACCATGCTAAAACTGCCTTTTCACCACCACTTTGTCATTCTCGATGGGTAGCCTAGTGGTTAGATCATTGGGCCAGTAACTGAAAGGTTGCTAGATCAAATCCCCAAGCTGACAAGGTGAAAATCTGTCGTTCTGCCCCCTGAACAAGGCAGTTAACCCACTGTGCCTAGGCCGTCATTGTAAATAAGAATTTGTTCTTAACTGACTTGCCTAGTTAAATCAATGTTAATTAATTAATGAAAAAAATGATCATTGGGTCAAGGTCACAAAAGGAAAAAACTGCTTATAGACAGCAGCCAAAAGAGGGAGACAAAAACACCTCAATGGTGACTGAACGCTCATGTAACAGAACACAGCAGTCAATAGCACTGATATGAAGCCTACAGCACATAGAACGTGTTGCAATACTTTACAATTGAACTGCAAGATTCTGATCAGGAACAACAACATGACAAATTCACACTAAAACCTTAGTTAACAAGCCTAACAGTTATTTTGTTTTATAGGCTATGGCTAATGTATATGTTTTTATGTGAGAATCAGTTAAGTCGCTGTGTGCCAGAGTGGAGACAACTGGCTATGGTTTAACAAGCGGATCACATAGCCAAGGAGCTAGTGTCTGACTGGGAATGGAGACGAGGATGCCTGGAGAGTGAAAACATATGGGGAGGGAGAAAGGGAGAGGGAGGGGTGGGTAGAGGGAGAGAGCAGAGGAGGGAGAAGAAGAGAGAGAGGAAGAAGATAGAGGGGTGTGGTAGAGAGAAAATGAGAGGGGGGAGAGAGAGGAGAGTGGTAATTCCGGGAACTAACCAAACTGACACAAAAAGGTTGGTTTATATGATTTTCTTTCCTCAAAGTCTGAAATTAAACGTTTAATTAGGAGGTGCTGCTAATGGTGACAAATACTTTTCTGTCGGTTGTAACGAGATGTACAATCTTCTGATGTACAGATCTTCTGGCTCTGTGGGCTTTAAATGGGTCTTACGTAAAACCCTGTGTTATTACCAGCCAGAGGTTGCTACACCTTCGTTGCAACCACAACAACACAGTCTGCAGGGTGATATGAGCAACTGGGCTGTTTCAAAACAACTTCTGTAACTTTATCAAGCTGTCTTTTTTACCTCGAGTACGGACCAAATCAAGCTGATTTTGTTTTATAATGTGGTTCCTGGAGAAAATAGAGTTGTGTACAGTGCTTGACTTGGGCAGGAGCTCACCGGAGCTGAGTAACGGTACCTTATTAAATGTACCTGCACCTAAATATATAAACAGTACCGGCACACAACATTTCAGTCCAAGTCAAGCGCTTGTTAACGTTCTGACCCTAGTTCTTTTGTTATTTCTTTGTTTTAGTGTGGTCAGGGCGTGAGTTGGGTGGGTTATCTATGTTCGTTTTTCTATGTTTTTTTTTTTCGTTTGGCCTGGTATGATTCTCAATCAGAGGCAGGTGTCGTTAGTTGTCTCTGATTGAGAATCATACTTAGGTAGCCTTTTTTCACCTGGGTTTCGTGGGTGGTTGTCTTCCGTGTCTGTGTGTTCCACACGGAACTGTTTCGGTTTGTATTTCACGTATCGTTTATTGTTTTGTTTCTGTGTTCGTTCGTTCGTTAATAAAGAGCATGAACACGTACCACGCTGCGCATTGGTCCTCCGATCCTTGTTACTACTCCTCCTCAGATGAGGAGGAGGACAGCCGTTACATTAAGCATAGAGCACCTTCATAAAGTTGTGGCTTCCAGCCAGGAGAGTCAGCAACAAGCTCCCTAATCAAAACATCCCATGATGCAATTACATCTATAGTTGGATTAATGAGGTGTCTGGGATTGAAATGGCTCTTTTCAAATGACTAGGTATATTAGATAGGTATTACCAATACTAATTCACCAATTATGGTACTTAGACTGTTCAGCTGAAAGAACCAGATCAATCTCAGACACCTTATCAATCCAACTATTAATGTAATGGCATCATGGGTTTGTTTTGACTAGGGACCGTGTATCTGATGGCCTCTGGCTCCATACAAAAGTCTTAATGTGTGTTAGATTAACCAGAGATCCAAAGAGGATTGTTTTTTATATATAAAGCTGTGGTAAGCGCGTCCGTTATTAGTTCACTGGACTAAAGCTTGTTTGTTAATGCTGCTTTAAATCAGTATTGACCTGGATGGTGTATTGGGAAAACATTTCTCTGGGTTATGTTGGATGGTGTTTTGGGAAAACATTTCACCTGGTTATGTTGGATGGTGTTTTGGGAAAACATTTCTCGGGGTTATGTTGGATGGTGTTTTGGGAAAACATTTCACCTGGTTATGTTGGATGGTGTTTTGGGAAAACATTTCTCTGGGTCATGTTGGATGGTGTTTTGGGAAAACATTTCACCTGGTTATATTGGATGGTGTTTTGGGAAAACATTTCACCTGGTTATGTTGGATGGTGTTTTGGGAAAACATTTCACCTGGTTATATTGGATGGTGTTTTGGGAAAACATTTCACCTGGTTATGTTGGATGGTGTTTTGGGAAAACATTTCACCTGGTTATGTTGGATGGTGTATTGGGAAAACATTTCACCTGGTTATGTTGGATGGGGTTTTGGGAAAACATTTCACCTGGTTATGTTGGATGGTGTTTTGGGAAAACATTTCACCTGGTTATGTTGGATGGGGTTTTGGGAAAAGATTTCCCCTGGTTATGATGGATGGTGTTTTGGGAAAACATTTCACCTGGTTATGTTGGATGGTGTTTTGGGAAAACATTTCACCTGGTTATGTTGGATGGTGTTTTGGGAAAACATTTCACCTGGTTATGTTGGATGGGGTTTTGGGAAAACATTTCACCTGGTTATGTTGGATGGGGTTTTGGGAAAACATTTCCCCTGGTTATGTTGGATGGTGTTTTGGGAAAACATTTCACCTGGTTATGTTGGATGGTGTTTTGGGAAAACATTTCACCTGGTTATGTTGGATGGTGTTTTGGGAAAACATTTCACCTGGTTATGTTGGATGGGGTTTTGGGAAAACATTTCACCTGGTTATGTTGGATGGTGTTTTGGGAAAATATTTCACCTGGTTATGTTGGATGGTGTTTTGGGAAAACATTTCACCTGGTTATGTTGGATGGTGTTTTGGGAAAACATTTCACCTGGTTATGTTGGATGGGGTTTTGGGAAAACATTTCACCTGGTTATGTTGGATGGGGTTTTGGGAAAACATTTCACCTGGTTATGTTGGATGGGGTTTTGGGAAAACATTTCACCTGGTTATGTTGGATGGTGTTTTGGGAAAACATTTCACCTGGTTATATTGGATGGTGTATTGGGAAAACATTTCACCTGGTTATGTTGGATGGTGTTTTGGGAAAACATTTCTCTGGGTTATGTTGGATGGTGTATTGGGAAAACATTTCACCTGGTTATGTTGGATGGTGTTTTGGGAAAACATTTCTCGGGGTTATGTTGGATGGTGTATTGGGAAAACATTTCTCTGGGTTATGTTGGATGGTGTTTTGGGAAAACATTTCTCTGGGTTATGTTGGATGGTGTTTTGGGAAAACATTTCACCTGGTTATATTGGATGGTGTTTTGGGAAAACATTTCTCTGGGTTATGTTGGATGGTGTTTTGGGAAAACATTTCTCTGGGTTATGTTGGATGGTGTTTTGGGAAAACATTTCTCTGGGTTATGTTGGATGGTGTTTTGGGAAAACATTCCACCTGGTTATGTTGGATGGTGTTTTGGGAAAACATTTCTCTGGGTTATGTTGGATGGTGTTTTGGGAAAACATTTCTCGGGGTTATGTTGGATGGTGTTTTGGGAAAACATTTCTCTGGGTTATGTTGGATGGTGTTTTGGGAAAACATTTCTCTGGGTTATGTTGGATGGTGTTTTGGGAAAACATTTCTCTGGGTTATGTTGGATGGTGTTTTGGGAAAACATTTCACCTGGTTATGTTGGATGGTGTTTTGGGAAAACATTTCACCTGGTTATGTTGGATGGTGTTTTGGGAAAACATTTCTCGGGGTTATGTTGGATGGTGTTTTGGGAAAACATTTCTCTGGGTTATGTTGGATGGTGTTTTGGGAAAACATTTCTCTGGGTTATGTTGGATGGTGTTTTGGGAAAACATTCCACCTGGTTATGTTGGATGGTGTTTTGGGAAAACATTTCACCTGGTTATATTGGATGGTGTTTTGGGAAAACATTTCTCGGGGTTATATTGGATGGTGTTTTGGGAAAACATTTCTCGGGGTTATATTTCTGGGGAGGAAAGAGACAAAGAGGGTGGTTTTAGGTTGGAACTCCTCCTCCAAACTCCTGTCCAGATCTCTGCATGGCTCCTTATTGGGCTGCCTTCCCAAAATAACAACTATGTTTGGCACCTGGTACAGTAGCTGTTTCTGGAGCCAAGGTGGGATCCTGTTATTTATAAATATCACATTTTCAATTTAGATTTCTCTCCCAAAAATAAACCCCCCCCCCAACATTGTCTAAAACTAACTTCACTCTCCCCAGAGTAACATAATAAGCATACATCACGCATCAAGCTAATGTAATAATATACCATAAAACGTCATGGGGCTAGTGTGGCCTTGTGTTTAGAATGTTCGCCCTGATATTGAAGGTTGTGTCTCTGAGATTCGATTGGGGGTAAGCCCCTGCAATAGACTAACTAGTGTCCTGTCCAGGGGTGGTTCTAATACATCAAGCTGTCTCACTACAGTAACAGGAGATAGACTAGTGTCCTGCCCAGGGGGTGTACTGGTACATCAAGCTGTCTCACTACAGTAACAGGAGATAGACTAGTGTCCTGCCCAGGGGGTGTACTGGTACATCAAGCTGTCTCACCACAGTAACAGGAGATAGACTAGTGTCCTGTCCAGGGGATGTACTGGTACATCAAGCTGTCTCACTACAGTAACAGGAGATAGACTAGTGTCCTGTCCAGGGGGTGTACTGGTACATCAAGCTGTCTCACCACAGTAACAGGAGATAGACTAGTGTCCTGTCCAGGGGATGTACTGGTACATCAAGCTGCCTCACTACAGAAACAGGAGATAGACTAGTGTCCTGCCCAGGGGGTGTACTGGTACATCAAGCTGTCTCACTACAGTAACAGGAGATAGACTAATGTCCTGCCCAGGGGGTGTACTGGTACATCAAGCTGTCTCACTACAGTAACAGGAGATAGACTAGTGTCCTGCTCCAATGAGCCGTTCTGGCTCGAACAAGCCAAGGCTACCGACTAAAACTCATCAAGCTGATGTAATAATATATTATATGTAGTAATATGTTATATGTAATAATATATTATATGTAGTAATATGTAATAATATGTTATATGTAATAATATGTTATATGCATTAATATGTAATAATATGTTATATTTAATAATATGTTATATGTAATAATATGTAATAATATGTTATATGTAGTAATATGTAATAATATGTTATATGTAATAATATGTTATATGTAATAATATGTTATATGTAATAATATGTAATAATATGTTATATGTAATAATATGTAATAATATGTTATATGTAATAATATGTAATAATATATTATATGTAGTAATATGTAATAATATGTTATATGTAATAATATGTAATAATATGTTAAATGTAATAATATGTAATAATATGTTATATGTAATAATATGTTATATGTAATAATATGTAATAATATGTTATATGTAATAATATGTTATATGTAATAATATGTTATATGTAATAATATGTTAAATGTAATACTATGTAATAATATGTTATATGTAATAATATGTAATAATATGTTATATGTAATAATATGTAATAATATGTTATATGTAATAATATGTAATAATATGTTATATGTAATAATATGTTATATGTAGTAATATGTTATATGTAGTAATATGTTATATGTAATAATGTGTTATATGTAGTAATATGTAATAACATGGGTCGACCTATATAAAAATCACTGCTAATAACGTAGACATCTCTAGGAAACATCAATATTTCTGAACTTTACATTGCGGTCGCTTTGTGCAGTTGTTGTAATCTAGTTAGTAATCTAAATCAGTCATCACAGAGACCACCCATGGGGTTCCTATCAGTCATCACAGTGACCACCCATGGGGTTCTTATCAGTCATCACAGAGACCACCCATGGGGTTCCTATCAGTCATCACAGAGACCACCCATGGGGTTCCTATCAGTCATCACAGAGACCACCCATGGGGTTCCTATCAGTCATCACAGTGACCACCCATGGGGTTCTTATCAGTCATCACAGAGACCACCCATGGGGTTCTTATCAGTCATCACAGTGACCACCCATGGGGTTCTTATCAGTCATCACAGAGTTCTTATCAGTCATCACAGAGACCACCCATGGGGTTCTTATCAGTCATCACAGTGACCACCCATGGGGTTCTTATCAGTCATCACAGAGACCACCCATGGGGTTCTTATCAGTCATCACAGAGACCACCCATGGGGTTCTTATCAGTCATCACAGAGACCACCCATGGGGTTCTTATCAGTCATCACAGTGACCACCCATGGGGTTCTTATCAGTCATCACAGAGACCACCCATGGGGTTCTTATCAGTCATCACAGAGACCACCCATGGGGTTCTTATCAGTCATCACAGAGACCACCCATGGGGTTCTTATCAGTCATCACAGTGACCACCCATGGGGTTCTTATCAGTCATCACAGTGACCACCCATGGGGTTCTTATCAGTCATCACAGTGACCACCCATGGGGTTCTTATCAGTCATCACAGTGACCACCCATGGGGTTCTTATCAGTCATCACAGTGACCACCCATGGGGTTCTTATCAGTCATCACAGTGACCACCCATGGGGTTCTTATCAGTCATCACAGAGACCACCCATGGGGTTCTTATCAGTCATCACAGAGACCACCCATGGGGTTCTTATCGGTCATCACAGAGACCACCCATGGGGTTCTTATCGGTCATCACAGTGACCACCCATGGGGTTCTTATCGGTCATCACAGTGACCACCCATGGGGTTCTTATCAGTCATCACAGAGACCACCCATGGGGTTCTTATCAGTCGTCACAGAGACCACCCATGGGGTTCTTATCAGTCATCACAGAGACCACCCATGGGGTTCTTATCAGTCATCACAAAGACCACACAAGGGATCCTTATCAGTCATCACAGTGACCACCCATGGGGTTCTTATCAGTCATCGCAGCGACCACCCATGAAATCATTGGCGACTTTAATAAATGGATCACTAGTCACTTTAATAATGTTTACATATCTTGCATTACTCATCTCATATGTATATACTGTATTTGATACCATCTATTGCATCTTGCCTATGCCTCTCTGTCATTGCTCATCCATATATTTGTATTTTTATATTCTTATTCCATTCCTATACTTAGATTTGTGTGTATTAGGCAGTTGTTGTGGAATTGTTAGATTACTTGCTAGATATTGCTGCATTGTTGGAACTAGAAGCACAAGCATTTCGCTACACTCACAGTAACATCTGCTAACCATGTGTATGTGACCAATGATTTGATTTGACACACCAGTGGTTGGACAACCCTGTTCCTGGAGTGCAGCAGGTACTGCTGAGTTTTGTTCCAACGAGGCACCACACCTGACCATCAGTTCAGTGATTGACTAAATTCAACACATCTGGTCTTCCACGTTGGTTAAATCAAAAACATGTTCTGCCCTAAAAAAACACACACACACACCACACACACACCACACACACACACACACACACACACACACACACACACACACACACACACACACACACACTGAGGATATCGATATCTTTACAGGGTCTCTGTGAGAGACCGGATGTCAGTGATAGAGTTATTAGGCATAATGTGATGGAGTCCTCTCAACAGCATGACTGAACCATCACTACACTGATTTCTGCTAATTGAAAAACGCACCTGATGCTGTGTTATCCACAACTACATTGAGACATTATTAATTGAAGTCTGAAAACAGGCCATGTATTGTAGCCATCAGTAAGTAAGAGTTAAGGAGAGACTGACTGCATCCCTTCTTCTTTTTATTAGAAACATTCATGTGTTGAAAATCCCAAATTAGTTGCATAGTCAACGTACACACAGCTCTGACACACACACTTACCCCACCAGACATGCCACCAGGGGTCTTTTCACAGTCCCCAAATCCAGAACAAATTCAAGAAAGCGTACAGTGTTATATATAGAGCCCTTATAGCATGGAACGTCCTTCCATCTCATATTGCTGAGATAAACAGCAAACCTGGTTACAAAAAACAATGTTCTGTATTATGTAATTCTGTATTATGTTTCATGTGTTGTGTGGACCCCAGGAAGAGTAGCTGCTGCTTTTGCAACAGCTAATGGGGATTCTAATAACATACCAAATACCAAAAGTAGCCCTTCACTAAATCCATCGTCTGTGTCGTTGTCGTTGTTGTTGTTGTTGTTCAATAGGTGACCCAGATCCTGCTTAACAGAACAAAACAACAACTCTGAAAATAGATGTTAATGTACCATAATGTGTCAGTCAGTGCTGCTGGAGACCTACCTAGATGATCTACAGAGGAAAAATGTTGGTGGAAAATGTACCATAATATGTACGTACTGAGAGAGAGAGACAGAGAGAGAGAGACAGAGAGAGAGAGAGAGACAGAGAGAGAGAGAGAGACACACAGAGAGAGAGAGAGAGACAGAGAGACAGAGAGACAGAGAGACAGAGAGAGAGACAGACAGAGAGAGACAGACAGAGACAGAGACAGAGAGAGAGAGAGAGAGAGAGACAGAGAGAGAGAGAGAGAGAGAGAGAGACAGAGAGAGAGAGAGAGAGAGAGAGAGAGAGAGACAGAGAGAGACAGAGAGAGACAGACAGAGACAGAGAGAGAGAGAGAGAGAGAGAGAGAGAGAGAGAGAGAGAGAGAGAGAGAGAGAGAGAGAGAGAGAGAGAGAGAGAGAGAGAGAGAGAGAGAGCGAGAGAGAGAGAGAGAGAGAGCGAGAGAGAGAGAGAGAGAGAGAGAGAGAGAGAGAGAGAGAGAGAGAGAGAGAGAGAGAGAGAGAAATAGCCCTTACACAGCCTGGAGGTTTGTTGGGTCGTTGTCCTGTTGAAAAACAAATGATTGTCCCACTATGTGCAAACCAGATGGGATAGTGTATCACTGTAGAATGCTGTTGTAACCATGCTGGTTAAGTGTGCCTTGAATTCTAAATAAATCACTGAAGGTGTCACCAGCAATGCACCCACACACCATCACACCTCCTCCTCCATGCTTCACGGTGGGAACCACACATGCAGAGATCATCCATTCATCTACTCTGCGTCTCACAAAAACACGGCAGTTGTAACCAAAAATCTCAAATTTGGACTCATCAGCTCAAAGAACAGATTTCCACCGGTCTAATGTCCATTGCTCGTGTTTCTTGGCCCAAACAAGTCTCTTCTTCTTATTGGTGTCCTTTAGTAGTGGTTTCTTTGCACCAATTAGACCATGAAGGCCTGTTTCCCGCAGTCTCCTCTGAACAGTTGATGTTGAGATGTGTCTGTTACTTGAACTCTGTGAAGCATTTATTTGGGCTGCAATATCTGAGGCTGGTAATTCTAATGAACTTATCCTCTGCAGCAGAGGTAACTCCTGTGGTGGTCCTCATGAGAGCCAGTTTCATCATAGCACTTGATGGTTTTTGCAACTGTACTTGAAGAAACTTTCAAAGTTCTTGAAATGTTCTGTACTGACTGACCTTCATGTCTTAAAGTAATGATGAACTGTCATTTCTCTTTGCTTATTTGAGCTGTTCTTGGACTTTGTCTTTTACCAAATAGGGCTATCTTCTGTATACCACCCTTACCTTTTCACAACACAACTTATTGTCTCAAACACATTAAGAAGGAAAGAAATTCCACAAATGAGCTTTTAACAAGGCACACCTGTTAATTGAAATGCATTCCAGGTGACTGTCTCATGAAGCTGGTTGAGAGAATGCCAAGAGTGTGCAAAGCTGTCATCAAGGCAAAGGGTGGTTACTTTGAAAAATCGCAAATACCCAAAAAATATTTTGATTTGTTTAAACACTTTTTTTTAGTTACTACATGATTCCATATGTGTTATTACATAGTTTTGATGTCTTCACTATAATTCTACAATCTAGATAATATACAACATAAAGAAAAACCCTGACTGGTACTGAATATAATTCATTAATTTATCTTCTTTTCATTTGAAATACCTTTCTATGGTAATACATATATTAGATTATTCAAAAGGTTTAAAAACACACATCACAGAAGTGTTGGAGAATATTGGGGCCATAATGTTATTAAAACGTTACCTTTCAACTGATCCACATAGAGTACAACCACATACAGGAGCAGAAGTTTCACGTTTTAATGTTACGTGCACAAGTACAGTGAAATGCCTTTCTTGCTCTAAACCCAACAATGCAGTCATCAATATCAACGTAGCACTAAAAATAACAGAAGGTAAAACAACAACACACAAGAAATATAAATAAGAAGAACACGAGAAGTAGGGAAACATACATTATACAGGGTCAGTCAGTTCAG
This sequence comes from Salvelinus namaycush, assembly GCF_016432855.1. Taxonomy (NCBI): domain Eukaryota; kingdom Metazoa; phylum Chordata; class Actinopteri; order Salmoniformes; family Salmonidae; genus Salvelinus; species Salvelinus namaycush. The sequence continues at coordinate 35,086,006 of NC_052335.1, forward strand.
TACCATATTAACAATGTGCAGGGATACTGGAGTGATAGAGGTAGATATGTATAGGGGAAAGGTGAATATATACAGGGTCAGTACCATATTAACAATGTACAGGGATACTGGAGTGATGGAGGTAGATATGTATAGGGGGAAGGAGACAGGGATACTGCAGTGATGGAGGTAGATATGTATAGGGGGAAGGAGACAGGGATACTGGAGTGATGGAGGTAGATATGTATAGGGGGAAGGTGAATATATACAGGGTCAGTACCATATTAACAATGTCCAGGGATACTGGAGTGATGGAGGTAGATATGTATAGGGGTAAGGTGACTATATACAGGGTCAGTTCCAGTACCATATTAACAATGTACAGGGATACTGGAGTGATGGAGGTAGATATGTATAGGGGGAAGGAGACAGGGATACTGCAGTGATGAAGGTAGATATGTATAGGGGGAAGGAGACAGGGATACTGGAGTGATGGAGGTAGATATGTATAGGGGTAAAGTGACTATATACAGGGTCAGTACCATATTAACAATGTGCAGGGATACTGGAGTGATGGAGGTAGATATGTATAGGGGTAAGGAGACTATATACAGGGTCAGTACCACAATGCGCAGGGATACTGCAGTGATAGAGAGTCCTGTGATTGTGCATAGAGTCACGGAAAAAACTATTACAAAATTAAAGGGTCAATGCAGATAGTCCATGTAGCCATTTTGTTAGCTATTTAGCAGTCTATGGCTTGGGGATAGAAGCTGTTCAGGAGCCTGTTGGTGTCAGACTTTTTGCTCCGGCACCGCTTGCCGTGTCAGAAGCAGAGATGACCGTCTATGGCTTGGGTGGCTGGAGTGTTTAACAGTTTCCTGGGCCTCCAGAGGTCCTGGATGGCAGGAAGCCCGGCCCCAGTGATGTACTGGGCTGTCCGCACCACCCTAGCGCCATGCAATCGAGGGTTGCACAGTTGCTATACTGAGCAGTGATGCAGCCAGTCAAGATGCTCTCATTGGTGCAGCTGTAGAACTCTTTGTGGATTTGAAGGCCGATGCCAAATCTTTTCAACCTCCTGAGGGGGAAGAGGAGTGGTCGTACTTTCTTTACGGCTGTGTTGGTGTGTTTGGACAACTTTAAGTCCTTAGTGATGTGGACACCGAGGAACTTGAAGCTCTCAACTGGCTCCACTGCAGCCCAGCAATATGAATGGGGGCATACTCGCCCCTCCCGTTTCCTGAAGTCCACGATCACCTCCTTTGTCTTGCTGACGTTGAGGGAGAGGTTGTTGTCTTGGCACCACACTGCTAGGTCACTTGACCTACTCCCTGTATGCTGACTCATCGTCGCCGGTGATCAAGCCTACCACCGTCATGTCGTCAGCAAACTTGATGATGGTGTTGGAGCTATGTGTGGCCACGCGGTCGTTGGCGAACAGGGAGTGTAAGAGGGGACTAAGCACACATCCCTGTGGGGCTCCTGTGTTTAGGGTCAGTGTGGTGGTGGTGATGTTGCCTACCCTCACCACCTGGGGTCGGCCCATCAGCAAGTCCAGGATCCAGTTGAAGAGGGAGGTGTTCAGTCCCAGGGTCCCGAGCTTGGTGATGAGTTTGGAGAGCACTGTTGTTTTAAATGCTGAGCTGTAGTCAATGAACAGCATTCTCACATAGGTACTTCTGTTATCTAGGTGGGTGAGGTCAGTGTGGAGTGCAATTGAGATTGCGTCATCTATGGATATGTTTGGGCAGTACGCAAATTGGAGCGGGTTTAGGGTGTCTGGGATGATTAAGTTGATGTGTGCCATAACCAGCCTCTCAAATCACTTCATTATTACAGATGTGAGTGCTACAGGGTGGTAGTCATTGTGACATGAAGTCTTAGAGTTCTTGGAAACAGGAATGATGGTGATCAGCTTGAGACGTGGGGATTACCAGACTGGGACAATGAGAGGTTGAAAATCACCCTGAATATGCCTGACAGCTGTTCTTCGCATGCTCTGAGAATACTGTCCGGCCCGCGAGTGTTGTCCTGATTAAAAACCCTACTCACGTCGGCCTAAGAGAGTGAGATCACCCAGTCCTCTGGGTCAGCAGGGGCCCTCATGCACGGTTCTGTGTTGCTTTTGTCGAAGTGTGCATAAAATGCATTGAGTTGGTCTGATCCGTCACATGCGGCAGATGTCGTAGCCTGTGTAATATGATTCCACCTTGTTCCTATATTGTCCTTTTGTTCGTTTGGTGGCTCTGAGGAGGTCTTGGCAGGACTTCCTCTACTTAGTTTGTGAGCTCAGCCGTAGCCTCGGGCTTGGCTGCTATAACCCTCTGTGCGATAGCTCTGTCCTTTAGCTTAGCGCTAACCTCAGTGTTAATCCAGGGCTTTTGATTGGGGAAGCAGCGAACCTTTACTGCGGGGACAACGTCACTGATGCATTTCCTATTGATGCCGGTGACGGAGGTGGTTAGCTTGTCAGCGCTACATTATAAGCTGTCTTTCAAACACTCCTGTAGTGTCCCCATAGGCTACAATCTAACTCACTACATATGAATAGGGTTGCAATATTCACCAGGTTTTCCAGAAATTCTGATTGGACGATTCCCGGAAGCAGAAAGGAATGCCCGGTAACCTCCAACCTTACATATGGATGTGAATGTTTTTCTAAGAATGGAGATTATACAGTATCCTCTACATTGTGTCAACGTCCTAGAAGTGTGCAGTGTAATGAGTCACGAGACGATATCACATCCTAGAGTCACAACTGATTGAGCCAGGGGATGCCTCGTTGCCATGGTGATATCTCAATTCCCATTCACTGGTAAAAGTGACTATTCTTTTTCTTTCTCACGTTTCTTCCTCCCTCCTCCTTCTCTCTCTCTCTCTCTCTCTCTCTCTCTTTCCAACAACACACCCTTATTCACTGTCTCTCCCTTCCTCACTCCCCCCCTTCCTCCCTCTCACTCTCTCTCCCTCTCTCACCTGGTCCTCACAGACACTTCAGAGGGTTCTTGAATGCTTCTTGTTATGTTAGGCTGTGTAATGATTACCATGATTACCTGGTGCGTTCGGCACCACTCTCTCACAGTCAAATATATCTTTCCAAATTAGGCCTTGACTCTGGGTAATGTTCCTTCTGCTTGTCACGTTTTTTTTTTTTTAAAGGAATTGGATTAAACTTGATTGAGGTCAGACCAAAATCACTATTCCATAAATGGACTTTATTGAATTTCCTACAAAATGTATATTCATTTTAAACATAGTACACTTGTTTTTTGTCAGTGTCTTTGTGTAGTTACTGTACACTACCTCTCCTTACAGCCCTCGAAAGGGTAACATTTGAAAAGTTGTCTTGAAAATCCAGAATATTCCTGTTCAGCCTATGATGATGGTGTATGACATACAGTATGATGCCATTCCAAGCCAGACTGGACCAGAGCCATTTTCCATTTGAGAAATTCAAAGAGAAATTCTGATGAAAGTGCATCACTAGGAAGGCGAAACGCCTTGTTGCAGTGAAACCTTCAATTCAATTCAAGGGGCTTTATTGGCATGGGAAACATATGTTAACTTTGCCAAAGCAAGTGAAGTAGATAATATACAAAAGTGAAATAAACAATAAAAATTACAAATAAAAATCTGGCTTCAATCTCTATCTCTTCCATCCTGCACACCTACATATTAGATATTGTCAATACTATTCTCCATATTTGATGTCTACATCAAGAGTAGGAGAAGGATGCCTGAGAGATATCTGGCTCTATCCTGCCTTACCTCCTGCTAGTCCTCTATTTCCTCTCTCACTCTTTCACTCTCTCTTGCTCTTGCTCCTCTCTCTCTCTCGCGCTCTCACTCTTTCGCTCTGTCTCTCTGTCTCTCTGTCTCTCTGTCTCTCTGTCTCTCTTCTCTGCTCTCTGTATCTATATTTTTCTTTGCCTCTCTGTCATGTAATTTTTCTCTCTCTGTGTCTCTCTCTCTCCTCTCGCCTCTCTCTCTCTCCTCTCTCTCTCTCCTCGTCTATATTTTTCTTTGCCTCTGTCATAATTTCTCTCTCTCCTCTCGCCTCTCTCTCTCCTCTCGCCCTTTCTCCTCTCTCCTCTCTCTCCTCTCTCTCTCTCTCCTCATCTATATTTTTCTTTGCCTCTGTCATAATTTCTCTCTCTCCTCTCGCCTCTCTCTCTCTCTCTCCTCTCGCCTCTCTCTCTCTCTCCTCTCGCTCCTCTCTCTCTCTCTCCTCTCTCTCCTCTCTCTCCATCTATATTTTTCTTTGCCTCTGTCATATAATTTCTCTCTCCTCTCGCCTCTCTCTCACCTCTCTCCTCATCTATATTTTTCTTTGCCTCTGTCATATAATTTCTCTCTCCTCTCGCCTCTCTCTCTCCTCATCTATATTTTTCTTTGCCTCTGTCATATAATTTCTCTCTCTTATTCCATACAGAGACTGGTAGTGGATCACGGTGAATGCCATTAGAATGCTAATCTCTGTAAAAGCATTACTGTAAAAACCAATAAACATAATTTTCCACACAAAAAATATTACTGTAAAACTTGTAGGGCTCCCTTGAGAGGAACAGATTGTCCTGTCCTTCACAATGAACTGTACCTCGATGGGACTCACATGGACAGATGAAGGACAGATGAAGGACAGGTTAAAACGTGTAAAACACACATACATTACTAAATGCAGGGGTAAGTTGAGACATATTTAACATTCAGCATCACTCCGTCAAGAGAAATATAAACACAGCATGGGAAGCAAGG
>NC_052335.1:35093242-35205742 GCF_016432855.1 Salvelinus namaycush
ACCCTCCACCTTACCCTCCACCTTATCCTCCACCTTAGCCTCCACCTTACCCTCCACCTTACCCTCCATCTTACCCTCCACCTTACCCTCCACCTTACCCTCTACCTTACCCTCCACCTTACCCTCCATCTTATCCTCCACCTTACCCTCCACCTTACCCTCCATCTTATCCTCCATCTTACCCTCCACCTTACCCTCTACCTTACCCTCCACCTTACCCTCCACCTTACCCTCCACCTTACCCTCCATCTTATCCTCCACCTTACCCTCCACCTTACCCTCCATCTTATCCTCCATCTTACCCTCCACCTTACCCTCTACCTTACCCTCCACCTTACCCTCCATCTTACCCTCCACCTTACCCTCCACCTTACCCTCCATCTTATCCTCCATCTTACCCTCCACCTTACCCTCCATCTTACCCTCCATCTTACCCTCCATCTTATCCTCCACCTTACCCTCCACCTTACCCTCCACCTTACCCTCCACCTTACCCTCCATCTTATCCTCCATCTTACCCTCCACCTTACCCTCCATCTTATCCTCCATCTTACCCTCCATCTTACCCTCCATCTTATCCTCCACCTTATCCTCCACCTTACCCTCCATCTTATCCTCCACCTACCCTCCACCCTATCCTCCACCTTACCCTCCATCTTACCCTCCACCTTACCCTCCACCTTACCCTCCACCTTATCCTTCACCTTAGCCTCCACCTTACCCTCCATCTTATCCTTCACCTTAGCCTCCACCTTACCCTCCACCTTACCCTCCACCTTACCCTCCATCTTACCCTCCACCTTACCCTCTACCTTACCCTCCACCTTACCCTCCACCTTACCCTCCACCTTACCCTCTACCTTACCCTCCACCTTACCCTCCATCTTACCCTCCACCTTACCCTCCACCATACCTTCCACGTTACCCTCCACCATACCTTCCACCTTACCCTCCACCTTACCCTCCACCTTACCCTCCACCATACCTTCCACCTTATCCTCCACCATACCCTCCACCATATTTCAGGGCCAGCATCAGGGCGGCCAATGAAAACTCTCCAGATGTGCCCCAAATGGCAACCTATCCCCTATTTATTGTGCCTAATAGCTAATAGAGTGCCATTTAGGATGCAGCCAGAGATGTTGCAGCCTTGTATATGTTGGTACTGTAGTGTAGGACATATCTATTCCCCAGGACGGGATGTGGAGGCTTATCAAATAAGCTGGCACGTTGCTTAGCAACAGGTATATCCCAGCTGCTTCAAAGCTAGTTCCATGCATAATAGTTGACATAACGGGAGGGAATCTGTGTCCCAAATTGCACCCTATTCCCTACATGGTGCACTACTTCTGGCCAGATCTCTATGGGCCCTAGTGCACTACTTCTGGCCAGAGCTCTATGGGTCCTAGTGCACTACTTCTGGCCAGAGCTCTATGGGTCCTAGTGCACTACTTCTGGCCAGAGCCCTATGGGTCCTAGTGCACTACTTCTGGCCAGAGCCCTATGGGTCCTAGTGCACTACTTCTGGCCAGAGCCCTATGGGTCCTAGTGCACTACTTCTGGCCAGAGCTCTATGGGTCCTAGTGCACTACTTCTGGCCAGAGCTCTATGGGTCCTAGTGCACTACTTCTGGCCAGAGCCCTATGGGTCCTAGTGCACTACTTCTGGCCAGAGCTCTATGGGTCCTAGTGCACTACGTAGGGAATAGGGTTCCATTTGGGATGCACACCTATATAATTTATCCTCACACAGGTGAGTTCATCATAATACAACGGGGACATGTGTACGGGGACATGTGTACGGGGACATTGTAATTGGATGACACATGCTGGCCAAGCACAGACAGACTGGTACCACTTATGGAGTGTGAGTCTTATTATTGACTTCCTGCTCTCACTTGTACATCTCAAAGGACATTGTGTTCTCACCAGTCAGCGGGGAGTGAATAAACTGTTGGAAGATGATAAAGAGTTAGAAAGAATGACAGAAAGGAACTGTACTGTAGTCCTTGAAAATGAAAGAGAACTAACTACCATAATGTCTTCATCATATCTGAATGGACTGGCAGACATCTGAATGGACTGGCAGACATCTGAATGGACTGGCAGACATCTGAATGGACTGGCAGATATCTGAATGGACTGGCAGACATCTGAATGGACTGGCAGATATCTGAATGGACTGGCAGACATCTGAATGGACTGGCAGACATCTGAATGGACTGGCAGACATCTGAATGGACTGGCAGATATCTGAATGGACTGGCAGACATCTGAATGGACTGGCAGACATCTGAATGGACTGGCATACATCTGAATGGACTGGCAGACATCTGAATGGACTGGCAGACATCTGAATGGACTGGCAGACATCTGAATGGACTGGCAGATATCTGGAGGTAGTGGAGGCAGTGGCAGACATCTGGCGGTAGTGGAGGTAGTGGCAGACATCTGGATGTAGTGGCAGATATCTGGAGGTAGTGGAGGTAGTGGCAGACATCTCGAGGTAGTGGAGGTAGTGGCATACATCTGGAGGTAGTGGAGGTAGTGGCAGACATCTGGAGGCAGTGGAGGTAGTGGCAGACATCTGGAGGCAGTGGAGGTAGTGGCAGACATCTGGCAGTAGTGGCAGACATCTGGAGGCAGTGTATGTAGTGGCATACATCTGGAGGTAGTGGAGGTAGTGGCAGACATCTGGCAGTAGTGGCAGACATCTGGAGGCAGTGGAGGTAGTGGCAGACATCTGGAGGTAGTGGAGGTAGTGGCAGACATCTGGCAGTAGTGGCAGACATCTGGAGGTAGTGGAGGTAGTGGCAGACATCTGGAGGCAGTGGAGGTAGTGGCAGACATCTGGAGGTAGTGGAGGTAGTGGAGGTAGTGGCAGACATCTGGAGGTAGTGGAGGTAGTGGCAGATATCTGGAGGTAGTGGAGGTAGTGGCATACATCTGGAGGTAGTGGAGGTAGTGGCAGACATCTGGCAGTAGTGGCAGACATCTGGAGGCAGTGTATGTAGTGGCATACATCTGGAGGTAGTGGAGGTAGTGGCAGACATCTGGCAGTAGTGGCAGACATCTGGAGGCAGTGGAGGTAGTGGCAGACATCTGGAGGTAGTGGAGGTAGTGGCAGATATCTGGAGGTAGTGGCAGACATCTGGAGGTAGTGGAGGTAGTGGCAGACATCTGGAGGTAGTGGAGGTAGTGGCATACATCTGGAGGTAGTGGAGGTAGTGGCAGACATCTGGCAGTAGTGGCAGACATCTGGAGGCAGTGTATGTAGTGGCATACATCTGGAGGCAGTGGAGGTAGTGGCAGACATCTGGAGGTAGTGGAGGTAGTGGCAGATATCTGGAGGTAGTGGCAGACATCTGGAGGTAGTGGAGGTAGTGGCAGACATCTGGAGGTAGTGGAGGTAGTGGCAGACATCTGGCAGTAGTGGCAGACATCTGGAGGCAGTGGAGGTAGTGGCAGACATCTGGAGGTAGTGGAGGTAGTGGCAGACATCTGGAGGTAGTGGAGGTAGTGGCAGACATCTGGAGGTAGTGGAGGTAGTGGCAGACATCTGGAGGTAGTGGCAGATATCTGGAGGCAGTGGCAGATATCTGGAGGTAGTGGCAGACATCTGGAGGTAGTGGAGATAGTGGCAGACATCTGGAGGTAGTGGCAGATATCTGGAGATAGTGGCAGATATCTGGAGGCAGTGGCAGATATCTGGAGGTAGTGGCAGATATCTGGAGGCAGTGGCAGACATCTGGAGGTAGTGGCAGACATCTGGTGGTAGTGGCAGACATCTGGAGGCAGTGGCAGACATCTGGAGGTAGTGGAGATAGTGGCAGACATCTGGCGGTAGTGGCAGACATCTGGAGGCAGTGGCAGACATCTGGAGGTAGTGGCAGACATCTGGCGGTAGTGGCAGACATCTGGAGGTAGTGGCAGACATCTGGAGGTAGTGGCAGACATCTGGCGGTAGTGGCAGACATCTGGAGGTAGTGGCAGACATCTGGAGGTAGTGGCAGACATCTGGAGGTAGTGGCAGACATCTGGAGGTAGTGGCAGACATCTGGAGGTAGTGGCAGACATCTGGCGGTAGTGGCAGACATCTGGAGGCAGTGGCAGACATCTGGAGGTAGTGGCAGACATCTGGAGGCAGTGGCAGACATCTGGCGGTAGTGGCAGACATCTGGAGGCAGTGGCAGACATCTGGCGGTAGTGGCAGACATCTGGAGGTAGTGGCAGACATCTGGCGGTAGTGGCAGACATCTGGAGGCAGTGGCAGACATCTGGAGGCAGTGGCAGACATCTGGAGGTATTGTTTGCTGCAGAGTTCTCAGAACAGTTTCTCGACAGTAAGTGGAAATCCTTCTGCGCTGCTCTGGTGTTGGTGGGGGTTTGGGGATTTGGCCACCAAATCCCTTCATAATCAGGAAGTATGTAATGCAGACATGTGAGCAGTAGGCAGCAATATACCAATCAATGAATGAAGAAGTATGGCTGAAGAAATATGACCATATAGCATAGACAAAGCAAAATGGCTGTGAAAGTACTATATGTTCAAATAACAGTTTTATTTTATAAATTGTAACAATAAAATTAAGCAACGCTCATATGCAATAGAATGACAGAAGTCTTACCAGAATTCATACATACAAATCAAACGGTTTATTAAAGAGACACTTACTAACAAATACAAGAACATGTTTCAGTTTAATACAATATTCTAAAAAACAAGATCCAGATTTATCAATAATGGCTCTCTATAACTGCTCTCTTGAGTTGGGTTGAGGTCAGGACTCTGACTGGGCCACTCCAGAAGGCGTATTTTCTTCTGTTGAAGCCAATGTGTTGTTGATTTACTTCTGTGTTTTGAGTCGTTGTCCTGCTGCATCATCCAACTTCTGTTGAGCTTCAATTGGTGGACAAATAGCCTAACATTCTCCTGCAAAATGTCTTGATAAACTTGGGAATTCATTTTCCCGTCAATGATAGCAAGCTGTCCAGGCCCTGAGGCATCAAAGCAGCCCCAAACCATGATGCTCCCTCCACCATACTTTACAGTTGGGATGATGTTTTGATGTTGGTGTGCTGTGCCTTTTTTTCTCCACACAGTGTTGTGTGTTCCTTCCAAACAACTCAACTTTAGTTTAATCTGTCCACAGAATATTTCACCAGTAGCGCTGTTTCTGAGATCTCTTTTGTTCGAGGCATGGTTCACATCAGGCAATGCTTCTTGTGAATAGCAAACTCAAATTTTGTGAGTGTTTTTTATAAGGCAAGGCAGCTCTAACCAACATCTCCAATCTCGTCTCATTGATTGGACTCCAGGTTAGCTGACTCCTGACTCAAATGAGCTTTTGGAGAAGTCATTAGCCTAGGGGCTCACATACTTTTTCCAACCTACACTGTGAATGTTTAAATGATGTATTCAATATAGACAAGAAAAATACAATAACTTGAGTGCTATTAGTTTAAGCAAACTGTGTTTGTCTATTGTTGTGACTTAGATGAAGATCACATCAAATGTTAATACCACACACCTGTCTATATAAGGTCAGAATATTGTAGACACACCACCACCACACCTTCATTAATATGGTGTATCTGTGGACACACCTCCACCACACCTTCATTAATATGGTGTATCTGTAGACACCTCCACCCCACCTTCATTAATATGGTGTATCTGTAGACACCTCCTCCTCACCTTCATTAATATGGTGTATCTGTAGACACGCCTCCACCCCACCTTCATTAATATGGTGTATCTGTAGACACACCTCCTCCCCACCTTCATTAATATGGTGTATCTGTAGACACACCTCCACCACACCTTCATTAATATGGTGTATCTGTAGACACCTCCTCCCCACCTTCATTAATATGGTGTATCTGTAGCACCTCCTCCCCACCTTCATTAATATGGTGTATCTGTAGACACCTCCTCCCCACCTTCATTAATATGGTGTATCTGTAGACACCTCCACCACACCTTCATTAATATGGTGTATCTGTAGACACGCCTCCTCCCCACCTTCATTAATATGGTGTATCTGTAGACACGCCTCCTCCCCACCTTCATTAATATGGTGTATCTGTAGACACCTCCACCCCACCTTCATTAATATGGTGTATCTGTAGACACCTCCACCCCACCTTCATTAATATGGTGTATCTGTAGACACCTCCACCACACCTTCATTAATATGGTGTATCTGTAGACACGCCTCCTCCCCACCTTCATTAATATGGTGTATCTGTAGACACGCCTCCTCCCCACCTTCATTAATATGGTGTATCTGTAGACACACCTCCTCCCCACCTTCATTAATACGGTGTATCTGTAGACACCTCCTCCTCACCTTCATTAATATGGTGTATCTGTAGACACCTCCACCACACCTTCATTAATATGGTGTATCTGTAGACACGCCTCCACCCCACCTTCATTAATATGGTGTATCTGTAGACACCTCCTCCCCACCTTCATTTATTAGATCTCCACCCCAAACGAATAGCGGGTGAATAGAGGGGTGAATAGAGGGGTGAATAGAGGGGTGAATAGAGGGGTGAATAGAGGGGTGAATAGAGGGGTGAATAGAGAGGTGAATAGGGGGGTGAATAGAGGGGTGAATAGCGGGTGAATAGAGGGGTGAATAGAGGGGTGAATAGAGGGGTGAATAGAGGGGTGAATAGAGGGGTGAATAGGGGGTGAATAGAGGGGTGAATAGCGGGTGAATAGAGGGGTGAATAGAGGGGTGAATAGGGGGTGAATAGCGGGGTGAATAGAGGGGTGAATAGAGGGGTGAATAGGGGGTGAATAGCGAGTGAATAGCGGGTGAATAGCGGGTGAATAGCGGGCTGTTCTCATGCTTAAGTTCAGGGTCAGAATATACATAGAGAGAAAAGTGCATAAGAAGGGAATGATGGTGAGAACTCTCCCCTTGGTGAATAGATTAAGGAGAGAGGAAGGAGAGAGGAAGGAGGAGAAGGATGATGATGATGCTATAAAGAAAGATGAATATGATGAGGAGGAGGAGGAAGAAGAGGAGGAGCAGGATATTAATGAGGTGGTGATGATGATGATGAAAACAACAACAATGATGTCTATGCCGACGTAAAGGATAACCATTCTGACGACTAAGGCTGCATAGAAAATAAAATCCACCAAACCCTTTTAACAAACAGGTACTTTGTTCTCGTGGTTCTCTGTTTTCAGAGCTAGTCATGTGTTTAGTCTAAAGTCTGCCTCTGTGACTCCAAGAAGATTATCTAGACCTGTTTTTCTTACATTTTCTGGCCGGTGAATAGGTGTCAAAAATGGGTCAAAGACCCATTATTATAATGCAGTCATATTTTTCAATATCACACATATCAACAGTGAACCAACTGAAGAAATATTTATCTGTCTTAAAGTCTAAACATTGTTGTTGTTGTTAGTATTCATGTTTTAAGACCTGCTAAGTCAAAACACACATCTTAAGTAAAAGGTCTTAAGAGGTCAGTTATTTTATGCTCCTAGGAATGTACATTATGAGTTCATACGTATGCAGTAAACTTCAGATTAGTTATAATCTGTGTCTAGACTGAATAACACCGCAATTGAAACTCATATGGAGGTCATTTAGCGCACAGAAAACCCCCAAAACATCTTACATAAAATGTGCAAATCCTATTAGGTGCAACATATTGCAACAGGCTTGTTATTCAAAGCCCACATTTCCATTACTCTTGGAAGTGGAAGCAAATCTTGGACGTTTTTTTTCATCCAAGGTAGCCTAGTGGTTAGAGCGTTGGGCCAGTAACCGAAAGGTTGTTAGATTGAATCCCCGAGCTGACAAGGTAAAAAATCTGTCGTTCTGCCCCTGAGCAAGGAAGTTAACCCATTGTTCCCAGGCCGACATTGTAAATAAGAATTTGTTCTTAACTGAAATAGAGGTCGAATAAAATAAATTACAAATGATTTCCTTCAACATGCCACTGCTCTACATTCAAGATCTAACATGTAGTAAAGTAAGATTCCTACAGGCACCATTGATTTATTGGTTAACCTCATTAGGGAATTAACAGTAGGGGGCTGAACCACTGTACACCACGAACCCACAGGATAAACTCTACACAGAAAAATGAATTACCTGCATGCTCCTTCGACTGCTAAGATAAATATATCAAACTATGTTTAGCCTCTGATAAAAGGTTACATTCAGACCTTATATAAAAGGTAACTGCCATAATAAAGGAAACACCAACTGAAAGTGTCTTAATAGGTTAATAGGGCGTTGGGCCATCACGAGCTGAGAGTCTTTAGGTGCCTTTTGGCAAACTCCAAGCAGGCTGTCATCTGCCTTTTACTGAGGAGTGGCTTCCATCTGGCCACTCTGCCATAAAGGCCTGATTGGTGGAGTGCTGCAGAGATGGTTGTCCTTCTGGAAGGTTCTCCCATCTCCACAAAGGAACTCTAGAGCTCTGTCAGAGTTACCATCGGGTTCTTGGTCACCTCCCTGACCAAGGCCCTTCTTTCTCCCCTGATCGCTCAGATTGGCTAGGCGGCCAGCTCTAGGAAGAGTCTTGGTGGTTCCAAACGTCTTCCATTTCAGAATGATGGAGGCCACTGTGTTCTTGGGGACCTTCAATGCTGCAAAAAGATTTTGGTACCCTTCCCCAGATCTGTGCCTCGACACAATCCTGTCTCGGAGCTCTATGGACAATTCTTTTGACCTCATGGTTTGGTTTTTGCTCTGACATGCACTGTCAACTGTGGGACCTTATATAGACAGGTGGGTGCCTTTCCAAATCATGTCCAATCGATTGAATTTACCACAGGTGGACTCCAATTAAGTTGTAGAAACATATCAAGGATGATTAATGGAAGCAGGATGCACCTGAGCTCAATTTAGAGTATGTAAATAAGGTATTTAAATACAAAATATTAAAAAGCTAACATTTTTTAAAACCTGTTTTCACTTTGTCGTTATGGGGTATTGTGATGTCATTATGGGGTATTGTGTGTAGTTGAGGATTTTTATTTATTGAATCCATTTTAGAATAAGGCTGTAACTTAACAAAACGTGGAAAAAGTCAAGGGGTCTGAATACTTTCCGAAGGCACTGTACAGTATACAGGTACAGTATACAGTTAATCTTTGAACCGCAAAGCGTGAGACTCACCTAGGTCATCAATGAAATTCATGTCAGATGGAATCTGGCATAATATTACAGAAGGCATGGCTGAACCTCAGGTGTAAACTAATTGAGTGATGGTCTGGCCAAACCTCAGGTGTAAAGTGATTGAGTGATGGTCTGGCCAAACCTCAGGTGTAAACTGATTGAGTGATGGTCTGGCCAAACCTCAGGTGTAAACTGATAGAGTGATGGTCTGGCCAAACCTCAGGTGTAAACTGATTGAGTGATGGTCTGGCCAAACCTCAGGTGTAAAGTGATTGAGTGATGGTCTGGCCAAACCTCAGGTGTAAGCTGATAGAGTGATGGTCTGGCCAAACCTCAGGTGTAAGCTGATTGAGTGATGGTCTGGCCAAACCTCAGGTGTAAACTGATAGAGTGATGGTCTGGCCAAACCTCAGGTGTAAACTGATTGAGTGATGGTCTGGCCAAACCTCAGGTGTAAACTGATTGAGTGATGGTCTGGCCAAACCTCAGGTGTAAACTGATAGAGTGATGGTCTATCTCTGCCATTGACTACCACCTGAAGCACTTACAGGAATCAATCAGCTGGAAAAAGACAAACCTTCAGTATGAATGTTTACAGTAAGCCAAACAATAAAGTGGTAAAGTGCAATCCCGTTGTGTGTTGTAGCCGCTATCGCTTCAATCTGTGGTCCACTGCACAATATTGGCTGATGCAGGTGAGGCGATGCGAGGAGAGAGAGGATGTAGTATAAATTGGGAGATAGCAGACAGCATAGTACATCGTGGGTAACCGTGGAGGGAGGGGGGGGGGGGGGGGGGGGGGGGGGGGGTTATAGCTTAACAAATACACTGAACAAATACACATATTTGTTTACATCCCTGTTAGTGAGCATTTCTCCTTTTCCAAGATAATCCATCCACCTGACAGGTGTGGTATATCAAGAACTTGATTAAACAGCATGATTATTGCACAGTTGCACCTTGTGCTGGGAACAATAAAAGGTTACAGTTTTGTCACACAACACAATGCCACAGATGTCTAAAGTTTTGAGGGAAAGTGCAATTGGCATGCTGACTGCAGGCATGTCCATCAGAGCTGTTGCCATATACTTTAGTGTTAATTTCTCTACCATAAGCCGGCTGCAACATCATTTTAGAGAATTTGGCAATGCGTCCAACCGGCCTAACAACCGCAGACCATGTGTATGGCGTCATGTTGGTGAGCGGTTTGCTGATGTCAACGTTGTGAACGGAGTGCCCCATGGTGGCGGTGGGGTTATGGTATGGGCAGACATACGCAATGGACAACTAACTCATTTTTGTTTTTCTATGGCAATTTGAATGCACAGAGATAACAAGACGAGATCCTGATTGTCCATCTACCACCATCACCTCAAGTTTCTGCATGATTATTCCCGGCCCCATGTCGCAAGGATCTGTACACAATTCCTGGAAGCTGAAAATGTCCCAGTTCTTCCATGGCTTGCATACTCAGACATGTCACCCATTAAACATGTTTGAGATGCTCTAGATTGTTGTGTACGACAGCGTGTTCCAGTTCCCGCCAATATCCAGCAACATCACACAGCCATTGAAGAGGAGTGGAACAACATTCCACAGACCACAATCAACAGCCTGGTCAACTCTATGCCAAGGAGACGTGTTGCGCTGCATGAGGCAAATTATGGTCACACCAGATACTGACTGGTTTTCTGATCCACGTCCCTACCGTTTTTGAAGGTATCTGTGACCAACAGATGCATATCTGTTTTTCCAGTCATGTGAAATCCATAGATTAGGGCCTAATGTCCTCCAGAGTGGTGCAGTGGTTTAAGGCACTGCATCGCAGTGCTAGCTGTGCCACTAGAGATTATGGGTTTGAGTCCAGGCTCTGTCGCAGCCGGCCGCGCCCGGGAGACCCATGGGGCGGCGCACAATTGGCCCAGCGTCGTCCGGGTTAGGGGAGGGTCTGGCCGGCAGGGATGTCCTTGTCCCATTGCGTATTAGCGACTCCTGTGGCGTGCCAGGTTAACTTCCGGGTTAACTGGGCATTGTGTCAAAAAGCAGTGTGGCTTGGTTGGGTGTTTGTTTGGGAGGACGCACGGACCTTGACCTTCGCCTCTCCCAAGTCCGTACGGGAGTTGCAGCGATGAGACAAGACTGTAACTACCAATTGAATACCATGAAATTGGGGAGAAAAAGGAGGTCAAACTTTTATTTTTTTTTAAGATTAGGGCCTAATTAATTAATTTAACTTGATTATTATCCTTATATTTACTGTAACTCAGTAAAATCTTAGAAATTGTTGCATTTATATTTTTGTTCCGTATATTTAAAGACATTCTGGGTTGCTGTTTACACTTCTCTGTGTCAGAAGGTAATTGAAAGAGAAGGTTCTGTTGCTCCAGGGCTTTCTAGGGCTTTCACCTTAGATTTCAGGGGAAGCGATACAATGGCTGATGTTTACAACGGCTGATGTTTACAACGGCTGATGTTTACAACGGCTGATGTTTACAACGGCTGATGTTTACAACGGCTGATGTTTCTGTGATGACGTGGATTAGTTGGTGCTGTAACGAAAACATTACAGCCAAAACATGACTATTACTTACTTACAGTGGCAAGAAAAAGTATGTGAACCCTTTGGAATTACCTGGATTTCTGCATAAATTGGTCATAAAATTTGATCTGATCACAATAATAAACAGTGTCACGTTCTGACCATAGTTCTTTTGTGTTTTCTTTGTTTTAGTGTTGGTCAGGACGTGAGCTGGGTGGGCATTCTATGTTGTGTGTCTAGTTTTCCTGTGTTTGGCCTAATATGGTTCCAATCAGAGGCAGGTGTTAGTCGTTTGTCTCTGATTGGGAGCCATATTTAGGTAGCCTGTTTTGTGTTGGGTTTTGTGGGTGGTTGTCTTCTGTCTTTGTGTTCTCTGCACCAGATAGGACTGTTACGGTTTTGCCACGTTTGTTATTTTGTATATGTATAGTGTTCACGTTATCGTCTTTTATTAAACATGTTGAACACGAACTACGCTGCGTCTTGGTCCGATCCCTGCTACACCTCCTCTTCAGACGAAGAGGAGGAAGGCTGCCGTTACACAGACTAATAGCACATAAAGTATTGTATTTTTCTTGTCTATATTGAATACGTCATTTAAACATTCACAGTGTAGGTTGGAAAAAGTATTTGAACCCCTAGTCTAATGACTTCTCCAAAAGCTAATTGGAGTCAGGGGTCATCTAACCTGGAGTCCAATCAATGAAACGAGATTGGAGATGTTGGTTAGAGCTGCCTTGCCCTATAAAAAACATTCACAAAATGTGAGTTTGCTATACACAAGAAGCATTGCCTGATGTGAACCATGCCTTGAACAAAAGAGATCTCAGAAGACCTAAGATTAAGAATTGTTGACTGCATAAAGCTGGAAAGGGTTACAAAAGTATCTCTAAAAGCCTTGATGTGCATCAGTCCACGGAAAGACAAATTGTCTATAAATGGAGAAAGTTCAGCACTGTTGCTACTCTCCCTAGGAGTGGCCGTCCTGCAAAGATGACTGCAAGAGCACAGCGCAGAATGCTCAATAAGGTTAAGAAGAATCCTAGTGTCAGCTAAACTCTTACAGAAATCTATGGAACATGCTAACTTCTCCGTTGACGAGACTTCGATACGTAAAACACTAAACAAGAATGGTGTTCATGGGAGGACAACACAGAAGAAGCCACTGCTGTCCAAACAAAACATTGCTGCACGTCTGAAGTTTGCAAAAGTGCACCTGGATGTTCAACAGCGCTACTGGCAAAATATTCTGTGGACAGATGAAACTACAGTTGAGTTGTTTGGAAGGAACACACAACACTATGTGTGGAGAAAAAAAGGCACAGCATACCAACATCAAAACCTCATCCCAACTGTAACGTCTGGTGGAGGGAGCATCATGGTTTGGGGCTGCTTTGCTGCATCAGGGTCTGGACAGCTTGCTATCATCGATGGGAAAATGAATTCCCAAGTTTATCAAGACATCTTGCAGGAGAATGTTAGGCTATCTGTCCGCCAATTGAAGCTCAACAGAAGTTGGGTGATGCAACAGGACAACGACCCAAAACACAGAAGTAAATCAACAACACATTGGCTTCAACAGAAGAAAATACATCTTCTGGAGTGGCCCAGTCAGAGTCCTGACCTCAACCCGATTGAGAGGCTGTGGCATGACCTCGAGAGCAGTTCACACCAGACATCCCAAGAATATTGCTGAACTGAAACAGTTTTGTAAAGACGAACGGTCCAAAATTCCTCCTGACCTTTGTGCAGGTCGCAACTACAGAAAACATTTGGTTGAGGTTATCGCTGCCAAATGAGGGTCAACCATTTATTAAATCCAAGGGTTCACATACTTTTTCCACCCTGCATTGTGAATGTTTACACGGTGTGTTCAATAAAGACATGAAAACGTATAATTGTTTGTGTGACTTAGATGAAGATCAGATGAAATTATATGACCTATTTATGCAGAAATCCAGGTATTTCCAAAGGGTTCACATACTTTTCCACTGTACATATATGTTGTTGACATACTTGATAGCACATAAATCTGTCAGTGACCACCATCGCGTTTAACAAAAAAAAACTAAATGACAAAGTACATGATTCAGACCTTGTGACTTAAGCGCTACAACAAAATATCTTTATGTAAGGGTTATAGATTAAATCTGACTATCAATTGATCAAGAGACTTTCGTTAGGCCTATGTGAATTTCTCATTTCATTTATACCTTGCAGACTGTGTTGTAAACGGTGCAGTCAGGGTATTGATCGGCAGCTTCTCTGCAGAGTCAATAGAATTGATCCGTGGAGACTTGGTAGGTAGGAGATCTTTCCCCTCACTCCAGCCTCTCTTCAAGGTCTGCGTCCTAAAAAGGCACCCTGTTCCCTTTATAGTGCACTACTTTTGAAGAAGGAGGTAAAAAGTAGTGCAGTATATAGGAAATAGGACATTTTGGACCGACCCTCTACTAGGGATGGTCCATTAGGAGTGTTTCTCAATCTGTTTAATAAACAGGGACTGGCATATTTCTTTAAAATAAGTTTTGCTACACCTGCAATAATATCTGTTAAATATGTGTATGTGACCAATAAAATTAACCAGGTAGGCTAGTTGAGAACAAGTTCTCATTTACAACTGCGACCTGGCCAAGATAAAGCAAAGCACTGCGACACAAACAACAACACAGAGTTACACATGGAATAAACAAACATACAATCAATAATACAATAGAAAAAGTCTATATACAGTGTGTGCAAATGAGGTAGGATAAGGGAGGTAAGGCAATAAATAGGCCATAGTGGCGAAATAATTACAATATAGCAATTAAACACTGGAGTGATAGATGTGCAGAAGATGAGTGTGCAAGTAGAGATACTGGGGTGCAAAGGAGCAAAATAAATAAAATAACAGTATGGGGATGAGGTAGTTGGATGGGCTATTTACCGTACACGTGCAGTGATCTGTGAGCTGCTCTGACAGCTGGTGCTTAAAGCTAGTGAGGGAGATAGGAGTCTCCAGCTTCTGTGATTTTTGCAGTTCATTCCAGTCTTTGGCAGCAGAGAACTGGAAGGAAAGGCGGCCGAAGGAGGAATTAGCTTTGGGGGTGACCAGTGAAATATACCTGCTGGAGCGTGTGCTACGGGTGGGTGCTGCTATGGTGATCAATGAGCTGAGATAAGGCAGGGCTTTACCTAGCAAAGACTTATAGATGACCTGGAGCCAGTGGGTTTGGCGACGAATATGAAGCGAGGGCCAGCCAACGAGAGCATACAGGTCGCAGTGGTGGGTAGTATTTGGGGCTTTGGTGACAAAACGGACGGCAATGTGATAGACTGCATCCAATTTGCTGAGTAGAGTGTTGGAGGCTATTTTGTAAATGACATCGCCGAAGTCAAGGATCGGTAGGATAGTCAGTTGCCAGTCATAATGCCAACTCCTTGTCACTCATTGGTTTGAGCAATGAGCAAGGAAGTTGGCAAGAGCAGAAACAGATCTGGGACCAGCCAAGCTATGTTCTTTTTCCTCCTGAGGTACAGCTAACATCAAAACTAACACTCTAGCATCTCAGGGACCGGAAAGCAATATCCCACCGACCGGGGCCAGTCCAGGAACCGGAGGTTAACGAACACTGAAGAATTTCATTATAGAATATGAGCAAAGCACGAGGATCATACAATTCTGTTAATTCAAAGTACTTTTATTTGCATACTGTACAATTGCACTTATCATGTTATTCATTGCATTGAAGTCACTGTATCTGTAGTACAAAGGGTTGGCATTGGACATGAATGATATTCAACACACCTGAAGACACATGTTCTACCCTAGAGTATGAACTCAAGGTAACATATAATGCAGATTAAACCCACATATGGACAGCTACGACTCAAGGCTTTACAGATTTTTCAAAATGAAATATATATTCCTTTTGATGAAAAAAACAACTCGAGAGAAAGTTCCACAGCTAAGGTTTGACACAGATAAAAGACTTGATGACTGTTTAATCATGTTAGAAAATGTTTTGGAAAAACACCTTCAGAAACACTCTTGTGTAACTTCAATGTCACCCAGAATCCATGATTCATCCACTGTTCGTGTTACTGTCCATGTCAATCACAATGTAAATGTGTCCTCCCAAGAATTAAATGCATTGTGTGTATGTTCAATCCATCATTGGCCTGAAGTCCAACATTTTCTTAGAAATCAACTAGAACGAATTGATTGGACTAATTATGTTGAATAAAACAGAGATATTGAAAAGGTTTTAACAACCGCTGCTCTGTTAGCAGTGCCAGTACAAGTCAACTGTTTCATGGAAAGATATATATATTTTTTTTTAAGCGAGAACATCCAAACCAGGACATTGGGGATAATATATATGCCATTTAGCAGACGCTTTTATCCAAAGCGACATACAGTCATGCGTCCATAGCTTTCTGTTTTACGTATGGGTGGTCCCGGGAATCAAACCCACTACCCTAGCGTTACAAGCACCATGCTCTACCAACTGAGCTATGAAGGACCACGAAGAGATTGGGGTCGACCAATGTCTCCAGAAAAACGTGGCTTTAGAGATTAGACCTGGGATATTAGGTGTTGTGAGCGGCCTGGTGCGCGGCCTGGTGCGCGGCCTGGTGCGCGGCCTGGTGAGCGGCCTGGTGAGCGGCCTGGTGAGCGGCCTGGTGAGCGGCCTGGTGCGCGGCCTGGTGCGCGGCCTGGTGCGCGGCCTGGTGAGCGGCCTGGTGCGCGGCCTGGTGCGCGGCCTGGTGCGCGGCCTGGTGAGCGGCCTGGTGAGCGGCCTGGTGCGCGGCCTGGTGAGCGGCCTGGTGAGCGGCCTGGTGCGCGGCCTGGTGCGCGGCCTGGTGAGCGGCCTGGTGAGCGGCCTGGTGCGCGGCCTGGTGAGCGGCCTGGTGAGCGGCCTGGTGCGCGGCCTGGTGAGCGGCCTGGTGAGCGGCCTGGTGAGCGGCCTGGTGCGCGGCCTGGTGAGCGGCCTGGTGAGCGGCCTGGTGAGCGGCCTGGTGCGCGGCCTGGTGCGCGGCCTGGTGCGCGGCCTTTTACCTACTAGCCTGGTATTTACATAACATGTATCCATTACACCAGGTATTCACAAACTGGGGTACGCAATGCCGTCGAAGGTATGCCAAATAAAAATGTGATTCACATTTTAAAAATCTATCTATTTTTTTTCACATTTTCAAACAGTACATTTATATTTTCCAACGGGGCTATACATTTGGGTGAGGTTTATTTCTCGCCTGAGTAGCCTCGTTTCACTGCCAAAAACAAAATGAAACCATCTAGTGTTCAGCGAAATAACAACACAGTCAAATAATTAACATCCAATCACATTAACCGTTACTCTCTCACGGGAAACCTTCACTCTTGCGCAGACATTTAGAAACGAAACATGACAATTTGAAAAATAAGCCACGGGAGATTTTTGAGCGAGAATAAAGACAACGTTCGGTAGTAAGACATGTATAAAAGCAGCAGATACCATTAATAAAAAGGGGCTAGAAGCGTCTTATAATGGTGAGCTACCGAGTGGCTAGGACAGGCAAGCCCCATACTATTGTGGAGGACTTAATTCTTCCTGCTGCCGCGGATATGGCTGGGACAATGCTGGGGGAAAAGGACAAAAAAACTATACAGACAATGCCTTCATCAAACAACATTGTTTCACAACGCATCAGTGACATGGCAGGAGATGTTTGCATACAAGCCAATGAATTATATGCGTTACAGCTGGATGAGTCAACAGACGTGGCGGGACTGGCACAGCTCCTGGTATATGTCCGTTACATTTATGGGGGGTCAATTAAGGAAGACATCCTCTTGTGCAAACCACTGGAAACCAGGACAACATGAGAGGATATTTTTAAAATACTGGACAGCTTTGTGACATCAAATGGACTTTAGTGGTCAAGATGTGTTGGTATCTGTACTGATGGCGCAAAAGCTATGACAGGGAGACATAGTGTAGAGGTAATGCGCGTGCAAGCAGTTTCTCCCGACGCCACTTGGGTACACTGCAGCATCCACCCAGAGGCTCTTGCTGCCAAGGGAATGCCTGACAGCTTGAAAGATGTTTTGGACACTACAGTGAAAATTGTTAACTTTGTTAAAGCAAGGCCCCTGAACTCTCGTGTATTTTCTTAAAGTTCTTTACTGACCATAACTTTCACTTGTCTGACCGCTTGCATGATGATGAGTTTCTCACAAGACTGGCATATCTGGGTGATGTTTTTTCTCGCCTGAATGATCTGAATCTAGGATTACAGGGACTCTCCGCAACTATATTCAATGTGCGGGACAAAATTGAGGCTATGATTAAGAAGTTGGAGCTCTTTTCTGTCTGCATTAACACGGACAACACACAGGTCTTTCCATCATTGTATGATTTTTTGTGTGCAAATGAACTCAAGCTTACGGACAATGTCAAATGTGATATAGCGAAGCACCTGAGTGAGCAATTACGCAGGTACTTTCTCGAAACAGACGACACAAACAACTGGATTTGTTATCCCTTTCATGCCCTGCCTCTAGTCCACCTACCGATATCTGAACAAGAGAGCCTCATCAAAATTGCAACAAGCGGTTCTGTGAAAATTGAATTTAATCAGAAGCCACTGACAGATTTCTGGATAGGGCTGCGCTCAGAGTATCCTGCCTTGGCAAATCGCGTTAAGACACTGATGCCCTTTTCAACCATGTACCTATGTGAGAGTGGATTCTCGGCCCTCACGAGCATGAAAACTAAATACAGGCACAGACTGTGTGTGGAAAATGATTTAAGACTGAAACTCTCTCCAATACAACCCAACATTGCAGAGTTATGTGCATCCTTTCAAGCATACCCTTCTCATTAACCTGTGGTGAGTTATTCACAATTTTTTATGAACAAATAAGGTTTTATATGTAAGATGGCTAAATAAAGAGCAAAATTATTGATTATTATTATATTATAATTTGTGCCCTGGTCCTATAAGAGCTCTTTGTCACTTCCCACGAGCCGGGTTGTGACAAAAACTCACACTAATTTTTATGTTTAATAAATGTATCGTATAGTGTGTGTGGCAGGCGTACAATGATGTCAAAAAACAACATTTGAGAATGTGCTGGCCCTGGTGCTAGAGGGGGTACGCAGCTGGAGGTTGAATGTTTGAAGGGGTACGGGACTATAAAACGTTTGGGAACCACTGCATAACACGACAGAGAGAATCAACAATGAGACAGACTCATCGAGCTCTGGAGTTGTACTTTCTGTTCTCTCTTACAGGGGGCCCTTGGGCAGGTAGTTGGGCAGGTGGTTGGGCAGGTGGTTGGGCAGGTGGTTGGTCAGGTGGTTGGTCAGGTAGTTGGGCAGGTGGTTGGGCAGGTGGTTGGGCAGGTGGTTGGGCAGGTGGTTGGGCAGGTAGTTGGTCAGGTGGTTGGTCAGGTGGTTGGGCAGGTGGTTGGGCAGGTGGTTGGGCAGGTGGTTGGGCAGGTGGTTGGGCAGGTAGTTGGTCAGGTAGTTGGTCAGGTAGTTGGTCAGGTAGTTGGTCAGGTGGTTGGTCAGGTGGGGCTTCCTCCACTGACTTTGTACCCAGTCATTGACACAAAACCGATCACAAATCATCCACATGCTGACCTCCGCCCATAACTGTGATCAGGGGTCATCACTTCAAAGGTCAATGTTCAGGGTTTATAGTTCAGGGGTCGATGTGGGGAAGGTGCTGACCTTGTTGTTCCTGCTGATTCGTCGTTCTGGCCGTGGGCGTGGCTGTTTGGTCTGGATCAGTTCCTCGGGGGTGTTCCCTAGCGGTGGGAGGAGCCTCTTTTTACTGTTCCTGGTCTCCGGCAGCCACTGGGGCGGCAGCTCGAACGGCCCAAACCCAAACTGGGTGGCGTCCTCGGGATCCGTGGGGGTTGCTGGCGCCACCTGTGACGAGGAGGTGTAAGCACAGGCACGGACAGGTGAGACCTCTGGAAATATGAGAGGAGGTTGTTCTTTAGTTACCGGGACGCTGTCTCTGGTTGGTTCGGTCTCCTTCTGTCGAACCACCTTCCCTCCATGTCTCCCTCCTCCCCCTGCCTGGTGGTGGTTCTCTTTGGGATGAGAACAGCCCCCCACCCCAGACCCTAATGAAGGGCTCTCATTCTCCACCTCCTCCTCCTCCTCTTCATCGGTCGGCCTAAAGATCTGCTGCTGTCCGATATTAAACATCTCCAGGAGCTGGCTCCCAGCCCGAGCAGACCCCTCCAGGGCCCCAGACCCTCCCAACCCTCCCTCGCCCCTCAGCCCCAGATCCCCAGTGCTGACCACGTTACGCCGGCTGTAGCGTCTGTGTACCCGGACTAGAACATCAAACAGGCAGCGCCTAGCTGAGCCGTTCACCGTCAGAAACAGCAGAGGGTTGGTAAGGAGAGACACCTTGGGCAGCCAGATGGCCGTGAGATGGAGAGAAGGGGACAAGTCCTCCCCGTCCCCGAGAAGAGTGCGGTATACCACCAACGCCCCATAGGGGGCGCTACAGGCTGAGAAGGCTAACACCACAGCCAGTAACGTAGCATGTAGCTCAGCCTCGCGTTGAGAGACATAAGGGATGGAGATGGAGTTCTGAGGTGTTCTCAACGCCGCGATGATCACTTTCTTCTTCTGGCTGGCGCTGAGGGCTCGGCGAATCAGGACCATTAACAGGAAGACGACAACGAGCGGAAGGATCACCGTGGTTACGTTGTAGGTCACCACGTAGACCATGTGACCCAGGGAGCGGGCGCGGGCGTCGGAACATGACGAGGTTGCGTACACGTCCGTAACGTTGGTTACGGCGAACACAGGCACGCTGGCGATGGTGGCGTGAATCCAGATGTAGATGACAAGGTCACGTGACCTGGCGTCTGAGATCTTCCTCTCCAGAGGGTAGAGGACAGAGTAGTACCTAGAGGGGAGGAGAGGATAGACAACATTACACACTGCAGAGCATTCACACTGAGTTGAGCCTCTGCAGTGACACCTTTAACCGTAACATTAACCTGTAGATACTTAGTCAAAAAAAACGCTTTGTGTGTTCGATGTAGATCAGGACAGTGGTAACTACCAAGGCTTTGTGTGTTCGATGTAGATCAGGACAGTGGTAACTACCAAGGCTTTGTGTGTTCGATGTAGATCAGGACAGTGGTAACTACCAAGGCTTTGTGTGTTCGATGTGGATCAGGACAGTGGTAACTACCAAGGCTTCGTGTGTTCGATGTAGATCAGGACAGTGGTAACTACCAAGGCTTTGTGTATTCGATGTAGATCAGGACAGTGGTAACTACCAAGGCTTTGTGTATTCGATGTAGATCAGGACAGTGGTAACTACCAAGGCTTTGTGTGTTCGATGTAGATCAGGACAGTGGTAACTACCAAGGCTTTGTGTGTTCGATGTAGATCAGGACAGTGGTAACTACCAAGGCTTTGTGTGTTCGATGTAGATCAGGACAGTGGTAACTACCAAGGCTTTGTGTATTCGATGTGGATCAGGACAGTGGTAACTACCAAGGCTTTGTGTACTCGATGTAGATCAGGACAGTGGTAACTACCAAGGCTTTGTGTGTTCGATGTAGATCAGGACAGTGGTAACTACCAAGGCTTTGTGTGTTCGATGTAGATCAGGACAGTGGTAACTACCAAGGCTTTGTGTGTTCGATGTAGATCAGGACAGTGGTAACTACCAAGGCTTTGTGTGTTCGATGTAGATCAGGAGTAACTACCAAGGCTTTGTGTGTTCGATGTGGATCAGGACAGTAGTAACTACCAAGGCTTTGTGTGTTCGATGTAGATCAGGACAGTAGTAACTACCAAGGCTTTGTGTGTTCGATGTAGATCAGGACAGTAGTAACTACCAAGGCTTTGTGTGTTCGATGTAGATCAGGACAGTGGTAACTACCAAGGCTTTGTGTGTTCGATGTAGATCAGGACAGTGGTAACTACCAAGGCTTTGTGTGTTCGATGTAGATCAGGACAGTGGTAAGTACCAAGGCTTTGTGTATTCGATGTAGATCAGGACAGTGGTAACTACCAAGGCTTTGTGTGTTCGATGTAGATCAGGACAGTGGTAACTACCAAGGCTTTGTGTATTCGATGTAGATCAGGACAGTGGTAACTACCAAGGCTTTGTGTATTCGATGTAGATCAGGACAGTGGTAACTACCAAGGCTTTGTGTGTTCGATGTAGATCAGGACAGTGGTAACTACCAAGGCTTTGTGTGTTCGATGTAGATCAGGACAGTGGTAACTACCAAGGCTTTGTGTGTTCGATGTAGATCAGAACAGGAGTAACTACCAAGGCTTTGTGTGTTCGATGTAGATCAGGACAGTGGTAACTACCAAGGCTTTGTGTGTTCGATGTAGATCAGGACAGTAGTAACTACCAAGGCTTTGTGTGTTCGATGTAGATCAGGACAGTAGTAACTACCAAGGCTTTGTGTGTTCGATGTAGATCAGGACAGTGGTAACTACCAAGGCTTTGTGTGTTCGATGTAGATCAGGACTGTAGTAACTACCAAGGCTTTGTGTGTTCGATGTAGATCAGGACAGTGGTAACTACCAAGGCTTTGTGTGTTCGATGTAGATCAGGACAGTAGTAACTACCAAGGCTTTGTGTGTTCGATGTGGATCAGGACAGTGGTAACTACCAAGGCTTTGTGTGTTCGATGTAGATCAGGACAGTGGTAACTACCAAGGCTTTGTGTGTTCGATGTGGATCAGGACAGTGGTAACTACCAAGGCTTTGTGTGTTCGATGTAGATCAGGACAGTGGTAACTACCAAGGCTTTGTGTATTCGATGTGGATCAGGACAGTGGTAACTACCAAGGCTTTGTGTGTTCGATGTAGATCAGGACAGTGGTAAGTACCAAGGCTTTGTGTGTTCGATGTGGATCAGGACAGTGGTAACTACCAAGGCTTTGTGTATTCGATGTAGATCAGGACAGTGGTAACTACCAAGGCTTTGTGTGTTCGATGTAGATCAGGACAGTGGTAACTACCAAGGCTTTGTGTGTTCGATGTAGATCAGGACAGTGGTAACTACCAAGGCTTTGTGTGTTCGATGTAGATCAGGACAGTAGTAACTACCAAGGCTTTGTGTGTTCGATGTAGATCAGGACAGTAGTAACTACCAAGGCTTTGTGTGTTCGATGTAGATCAGGACAGTGGTAACTACCAAGGCTTTGTGTGTTCGATGTAGATCAGGACAGTAGTAACTACCAAGGCTTTGTGTGTTCGATGTAGATCAGGACAGTGGTAACTACCAAGGCTTTGTGTGTTCGATGTAGATCAGGACAGTAGTAACTACCAAGGCTTTGTGTGTTCGATGTGGATCAGGACAGTGGTAACTACCAAGGCTTTGTGTGTTCGATGTAGATCAGGACAGTGGTAACTACCAAGGCTTTGTGTGTTCGATGTAGATCAGGACAGTGGTAACTACCAAGGCTTTGTGTGTTCGATGTGGATCAGGACAGTGGTAACTACCAAGGCTTTGTGTGTTCGATGTAGATCAGGACAGTGGTAACTACCAAGGCTTTGTGTATTCGATGTGGATCAGGACAGTGGTAACTACCAAGGCTTTGTGTGTTCGATGTAGATCAGGACAGTGGTAACTACCAAGGCTTTGTGTGTTCGATGTAGATCAGGACAGTGGTAACTACCAAGGCTTTGTGTATTCGATGTGGATCAGGACAGTGGTAACTACCAAGGCTTTGTGTGTTCGATGTAGATCAGGACAGTGGTAAGTACCAAGGCTTTGTGTGTTCGATGTGGATCAGGACAGTGGTAACTACCAAGGCTTTGTGTATTCGATGTAGATCAGGACAGTGGTAACTACCAAGGCTTTGTGTGTTCGATGTAGATCAGGACAGTGGTAACTACCAAGGCTTTGTGTGTTCGATGTAGATCAGGACAGTGGTAACTACCAAGGCTTTGTGTGTTCGATGTAGATCAGGACAGTAGTAACTACCAAGGCTTTGTAATCTGTCCCCAAGTATTCCCACAAATAAAAAAAGAGACATGTGATCGTGTCTCAATGTGATCAAGGTATGAATTGATTGTTATTTTCAAATACAATCTCTTTTTGGCCGTAGTTGTGGTCAATTTGCAGTGTACAAATTATTATCATTATTTTCTGCCCCCCCCCCCCCCCCCCCCGAACATTCGTTCCAACAAAAAAATTGTCCTGCAGCTTAATCTAGTTGCCTACACCTGATCTAAACTAACATTGCTGTACCTACCTATCTACCTCCCTAACTAGGTGGGTCAAATATACATGTAAACTACCCTGCGGAGGATAAGATGGATATAGACTGAAGAATGATAGTAGCAAATCTATCATTGTTTCCCGCTCTCATTCACAGAACCCTTGACTGGTTGAAGAGAAGACATACTCCAGTATGAATGAGTATAAGTGGGTGTTTTGCGTGGCTAAGTGGAGCAAGCCGAAGAGAGAGATCTTACTGAGGTGTGGAGAGTCTTATGTGGAAAAAAATACACATATTTTGATAGTTTCTTACTAACATGCAAGTAGATGTGTGTGTGTGTGTGTGTGTGTGTGTGTGTGTGTGTGTGTGTGTGTGTGTGTGTGTGTGTGTGTGTGTGTGTGTGAGTGTGTGTGTGTGTGTGTGTGTGTGTGTGTGTGTGTGAGTGAGTGAGTGAGTGAGTGAGTGAGTGAGTGAGTGAGTGAAGAAGTGTAGCAGTGTAGCAGTGATGAAGAAGAGAGTGTAGTGATAGAGAAAAAGAGAGAATGTGTTCAGCTGTGAGTGTAGAATGGAGTGAGAGTAGAATGGAGTGTAGAATGGAGAGTAGAATGGAGTGTAGAATGGAGTGTAGAATGGAGTGAGTGTAGAATGGAGTGTAGAATGGAGGGAGTGTAGAATGGAGTGTAGAATGGAGTGTAGAATGGAGTGTAGAATGGAGTGTAGCTGTGAGTGTAGAATGGAGAGTAGCTGTGAGTGTAGAATGGAGTGAGTGTAGAATGGAGTGTAGCTGTGAGTGTAGAATGGAGTGTAGCTGTGAGTGTAGAATGGAGTGAGTGTAGAATGGAGTGTAGCTGTGAGTGTAGAATGGAGTGTAGAATGGAGTGTAGCTGTGAGTGTAGAATGGAGTGAGTGTAGAATGGAGTGTAGCTGTGAGTGTAGAATGGAGTGTAGAATGGAGTGTAGCTGTGAGTGTAGAATGGAGTGAGTGTAGAATGGAGTGTAGCTGTGAGTGTAGAATGGAGTGTAGAATGGAGTGTAGAATGGAGTGTAGCTGTGAGTGTCAGGGAGAGAGTCCCTCCCTGTGGATTGTCAGTTATTTTGGCTGCAGCTCAGAACAGGCAGCTCTGCAGCAGAGACAAACAGCACCAGGCAGAGTGGAGTACACATGCTGCATCAATTACAGCCCGTCTCCAAACCACAGGGGGTGAGTAGAGATAGAGGTTTTATCTGGTACAAAAACAGATTATAATGTTTTCAGTTTTAAATGCCCATACAGGTAGAAATCCACTTTTTCGAGCTGAAAGACGATGGCCAGAGCTTACCCATGATGTTGCACAACGATTTAAGTCAATAAGTAATCGTTTTAGTCAAAGTATGATATATTTGAAGTGAAAAATCCGAACTGCCTACTTCGTGCAATTTTGTGTGAATGCAGTGTCTTTTCCTACGATATGACATACAAATTATTTTCAACCTACAGAAAAAAACATGTTTTCACGTGAAATTTCAGATGTGAAAATTGGAACACTTCACATAACATTTCATGTTATCACATGTTGCTTTACATGTTACCACATGAAAACGTGTTTTTGGAACACTTCACATGTGAAATTCATGTGGGTTTTTTTCATAAAGGAGGGCTGGGTTTTATTTGAATGTTGCCACCCACCAGCATGGCATTGTTTATTAAAACAGCTGCAAAGTTCTTCCTCTTGGTGACTGAGATCAGACAAACAGCCTTGTGTCAACTTGGCCACCTGAGCCATGGAGCAAATGACAATACATTTTCTGGTAATTAATTGATCATAATCTGTTATCAATCAATGTGTTATCAATTAATGTATCATAATCTGTTATCAATCAATGTGTTATCAATTAATTTATCATAATCTGTTATCAATCTGTTATCAATTTTCACTTATCTTTTAGCTAGTCTGTATAAAATATATATTTTTTTTAAATGTATTGAACCTTTATTTAACAAGTCAAGTCAGTTAAGAACAAATTCTTATTTACAATGACGGCCTACCCCAGACGACGCTGGGCCAATTGTGCGCTGCCCTATGGGACTCCGAAATCACGGCCTGATGTGACGCAGCTTGGATTTGAACCAGGTACTGCAGTGACGCGTCCTTGCACTGAGATGCAGTGTCTTAGGCCACTGCGCCACTCGGGAGCCCCTATAGATGACCCCGTCGCCCCGATATGAACGGTTTAGACCACTAAAGTGTTGCTTTACTACACGCACCACTGCTTTAACAGGTGTAACATTAGCTAGAAACCACCAGTGTCTGTCCAGATGATGAAAAGGCACCTGGGGAAAAAAATTCAAGGATTCTTCTAATTTGAGGTGTGCATGATCATGAGCAAAGTCATTGTAGCCTTTAATTTCAGTTCCCCTGTGAGAACCATGAGCACGGGCAGACTTGGCTTTGATGTACCGCAGCCGAAGCCTGCCAGCAGTCTACCAGCAGTCTACCAGCAGTCTACCAGCAGCCTACCAGCAGTCTACCAGCAGTCTACCAGCAGCCTACCAGCAGCCTACCAGCAGTCTACCAGCAGTCTACCAGCAGCCTACCAGCAGCCTACCAGCAGTCTACCAGCAGCCTACCAGCAGCCTACCAGCAGCCTACCAGCAGTTTACCAGCAGTCTACCAGCAGCCTACCAGCAGCCTACCTGCAGCCTACCAGCAGTCTACCTGCAGCCTACCAGCAGTCTACCAGCAGTCTACCAGCAGTCTACCAGCAGTCTACCAGCAGCCTACCAGCAGTTTACCAGCAGTCTACCAGCAGTCTACCAGCAGTTTACCAGCAGCCTACCAGCAGCCTACCAGCAGTTTACCAGCAGTCTACCAGCAGTCTACCAGCAGCCTACCAGCAGTCTACCAGCAGTCTACCAGCAGTCTACCAGCAGTCTACCAGCAGTCTGCCAGCAGCCTACCAGCAGCCTACCAGCAGCCTACCAGCAGTCTACCAGCAGTCTACCAGCAGCCTACTAGCAGCCTACCAGCAGTCTAACAGCAGCCTACCAGCAGCCTACCAGCAGCCTACTAGCAGCCTACCAGCAGCCTACTTACAAAAGGTTGCAGCGAGTCCATTACAATGTAGAAACACAATGCTTATGACAAAACCAGAACCAGAACCAGCCATAGATCTTATTATTTCAAACTATTTCTATGGCAGATTCGTGGTTTCCATCTGTGGTGAAGTTAAAGACAGGCCAGTGGTTTCCATCTGTTGTGAAGTTAAAGACAGGCCAGTGGTTTCCATCTGTTGTGAAGTTAAAGACAGGCCAGTGGTTTCCATCTGTGGTGAAGTTAAAGACAGGCCAGTGATTTCCATCTGTGGTGAGGTTAAAGACAGGCCAGTGGATTCCATCTGTTGTGAAGTTAAAGACAGGCCAGTGGTTTCCATCTGTTGTGAAGTTAAAGACAGGCCAGTGGTTTCCATCTGTGGTGAAGTTAAAGACAGGCCAGTGGTTTCCATCTGTGGTGAAGTTAAAGACAGGCCAGTGGTTTCCATCTGTGGCCAAGTTAAAGACAGGCCAGTGGTTTCCATCTGAGGTGAGGTTAAAGACAGGCCAGTGGTTTCCATCTGAGGTGAGGTTAAAGACAGGCCAGTGGTTTCCATCTGTGGTGAGGTTAAAGACAGGCCAGTGGATTCCATCTGTGGCCAAGTTAAAGACAGGCCAGTGGTTTCCATCTGTGGCCAAGTTAAAGACAGGCCAGTGGTTTCCATCTGTCGCCAAGTTAAAGACAGGCCAGTGGTTTCCATCTGTGGCGAAGTTAAAGACAGGCCAGTGGTTTCCATCTGTGGTGAAGTTAAAGACAAGCCAGTGGTTTCCATCTGTGGCGAAGTTTTCCCTAAATTAATGCTTATGACAAATCCAGCTACAGAACCAGCCATAGAGCCTGCTGGCTAATCTTTTGAATGAAGTGTCGTAACAAATAACAGCAACAACCGATGATATTAGCTAGCTAGACAAAGTTAGCAAGATAGCTGTCAGTGTAGCTAGCTGTCAGTCCCCTATTTGTTAATGTTAATCAACCCAGACCCAGTTCATGAATATGTATAAGTAGCCGTCGTCATTCTTTGGAGGATGTGGAACCTAAACGACAGGAAATGATGTTGAAATAGTGGGGCGGGGGGGGGGGGGGGGGGGGGGGGTCGTTTAAAGGTCTGTGTTTACAAGATCAAGCCGTTTCCCCGCTGTGTGGCTTTCCACATGTATAAATAAATAAAAGCATGAACACAGGACATGTGCTTTATTACTGCACCGAAATATCAGGCAAGAATCAACCGCTAGCAGTCCCCCCCCCCAGACAGATCTGAACAGATGGGACCAGTAAGCAATATGTTGCAGCTACTAGCAGTGCAGTTTGATTTTCCTGCAATCACCCACCTGTCGAGTGCGATAGCAGCGAAGCTGAGCACGGTGACGGAGCAGAAGAGTTTGTGGAGGAACTTCAGGGCCTTGCAGAGCAGCAGAGTGTGTAGCCACCAGCAGCAGCGAGGGCTGGCCCCTAGAGCCACGTCGAAAGGAACACACACTAGACCCGCACAGATCCCTGAGCACGCCAGGTTCTTAATGAAGCAACTGGTCACCGACTTGAAGACACTGGTACAGCAGGTACACCATAAAACTGTGCCATTGCCTGGGAGAGAGAGAGAGAGGGGAGGGGAGAGAGAGGGGGTGGAGAGGGGAAGAGAGAGGGAGAAAGAGAAAGAGAAAGAGGGGGTGGAGAGGGGAAGAGAGGGGGAGGGAGATGAAAAGAGAGAGATGAGAGGGAGGGAGAGGGGAAGAGAGAGAGAGAGGGAGAGACAGGAGAGGAGGGAGAGGGGAGGAGAGAGAGAAGGAGAAAGAGAAAGAGAAAGAGGGGGGGTGGAGAGGGGAAGAGAGGGGGAGGGAGAGGGAAAGAGGGGGGGAGGGAGAGGGGAAGAGAGAGAGGGAGGGAGGGACAGGGGGAGAGAGAGAGAGAGGGAGACGGAGGGAGGGAGAGAGAGGGGAAGAGAGAGAGAGGGAGATGGAGGGAGGGAGGGAGGGAGGGAGGGAGGGAGGGAGGGAGGGAGGGAGGGAGGGAGGGAGGGAGGGAGAGAGGGAGGGAGGGAGAAGAGAGAGGGAGGGGGAAGAGAGAGAGAGGGGAAGAGAGAGAGAGGGAGAGGGGAAGAGAGAGAGAGAGGGGAAGAGAGAGAGAGAGGGGAAGAGAGAGAGAGAGACAGGAGAGAGAGAGAGAGACAGGAGAGAGAGGGGAAGAGAGAGGGAGAGGGGAAGAGAGAGAGAGAGAGGGAGAGGGGAAGAGAGAGAGAGAGAGAGAGAGAGAGAGAGAGAGAGGGGGGAGAGAGAGAGAGGGGATAGGGGAAGAGAGAGGGAGAAGAGAAGAGAGAGAGAGAGGGAGGGAGAGAGAGAGGGAGGGAGAGAGAGAGAGAGACAGGAGAGGAGGGAAGGAGAGAGAGAGGGAGAGGGGAGGAAAGAGAGAGAGAGAGAGGGGAGGAGAGAGAGAGAGGGGAGGAGAGAGGGAGAGACAGGAGAGGAGGGAGAGGGGAGGAGAAAGGGAGAGGGAGAGGGGAGGAGAGAGAGAGAGAGAGGGAGAGGGGAAGAGAGAGAGAGAGGGAGAGGGGAAGAGAGGAGAGATGGAGAGGGAGAGAGAGAGAGAGTGTGTTTAGACTGGATAATGTGTGATGGTATTAAAATATAAGGGAAGGTAAGAAAATGTAATACAGTGAAATATCATGTGTGAGTTTTGGAAGTGCTTTTTGAAAAACAGTCAGGAATAAACAACATTGAAAAAATGATCGATCTTACATCCCTTTCTGTCTTTTCCAGTTGCCTTAACAATCAGTTTGTCAAAACAATCCATTTAAACTGGAGGGCAGAGGAAGGCCTGAGGGGCGCCAAGAAGACAGATACATTTTAGCAACAGGTGACGTGCCACTGGTATTCCACACATCCCAGAGTTTGTGACTCATCACACCCACCATCCCTCCTTCCCTACTCCGACCATCCCTCCTCCCACCATCCCTCCTTCCCTCCTCCCACCATCCCTCCTTCCACCATCCCTCCTCCCCCTACTCCCACCATCCCTACTCCCACCATCCCTCCTTCCCTACTCCGACCATCCCTCCTCCCACCATCCCTCCTCCCCCTACTCCCACCATCCCTCCTTCCACCATCCCTCCTTCCCTCCTCCCACCATCCCTCCTCCCACCATCCCTCCTCCTCCTACTCCCACCATCCCTACTCCCACCATCCCTCCTTCCCTACTCCTACCATCCCTCCTCCCACCATCCCTCCTTCCCTCCTCCCACCATCCCTCCTTCCCTACTCCTACCATCCCTCCTTCCCTACTCCCACCATCCCTCCTTCCCTACTCCCACCATCCCTACTCCCACCATCCCTCCTTCCCTCCTTCCACCATCCCTCCTTCCACCATCCCTCCTGTCTCCTTCCCTACTCCCACCATCCCTCCTGTCTCCTTCCCTACTCCCACTATCCCTCCTTCCCTACTCCCACCATACCTCCTGTATCCTTCCCTACTCCCACTATCCCTCCTTCCCTACTCCCACCATCCCTCCTGTCTCCTTCCCTACTCCCACCATACCTCCTGTCTCCTTCCCTACTCCCACCATACCTCCTGTCTCCTTCCCTACTCCCACCATACCTCCTGTCTCCTTCCCTACTCCCACCATCCCTCTTTCCACCATCCCTCCTGTCTCCTTCCCTACTCCCACCATCCCTCTTTCCACCATCCCTCCTGTCTCCTTCCCTACTCCCACCATACCTCCTGTCTCCTTCCCTACTCCCACCATACCTCCTGTCTCCTTCCCTACTCCCACCATCCCTCTTTCCACCATCCCTCCTGTCTCCTTCCCTACTCCCACCATCCCTCTTTCCACCATCCCTCCTGTCTCCTTCCCTACTCCCACCATACCTCCTGTCTCCTTCCCTACTCCCACCATACCTCCTGTCTCCTTCCCTACTCCCACCATACCTCCTGTCTCCTTCCCTACTCCCACCATCCCTCCTGTCTCCTTCCCTACTCCCACCACCCCTCCTGTCTCCTTCCCTACTCCCACCATCCCTACTCCCACCATCCATCCTTCCCTACTCCCACTATCCCTCCTTCCCTACTACCACCATCCTTCCTGTCTCCTTCCCTACTCCCACCATCCCTCCTTCCCTACTCCCACCATCCCTCCTGTCTCCTTCGCTACTCCCACCATCCCTCCTTCCCTACTTCCACCATCCCTCCTGTCTCCTTCCCTACTCCCACCATCCCTCCTTCCTTACTCCCACCACCCCTCCTGTCTCCTTCCCTACTACCACCATCCCTCCTGTCTCCTTCCCTACTCCCACCATACCTCCTGTCTCCTTCCCTACTCCCACCATCCCTCCTGTCTCCTTCCCTACTCCCACCACCCCTCCTGTCTCCTTCCCTACTCCCACCATCCCTACTCCCACCATCCATCCTTCCCTACTCCCACTATCCCTCCTTCCCTACTACCACCATCCTTCCTGTCTCCTTCCCTACTCCCACCATCCCTCCTTCCCTACTCCCACCATCCCTCCTGTCTCCTTCGCTACTCCCACCATCCCTCCTTCCCTACTTCCACCATCCCTCCTGTCTCCTTCCCTACTCCCACCATCCCTCCTTCCTTACTCCCACCACCCCTCCTGTCTCCTTCCCTACTACCACCATCCCTCCTTCCCTACTCCCACCATCCCTCCATCCCTACTCCCACCATCCCTCCTGTCTCCTTCCCTACTCCCATCATCCCTCCTGTCTCCTTCCCTACTCCCACCATCCCTCCTTCCCTACTCCCACCATCCTTCCTGTCTCCTTCCCTACTCCCATCATCCCTCCTGTCTCCTTCCCTACTCCCACCATCCCTCCTACCCTACTCCCACCATCCTTCCTGTCTCCTTCCCTACTCCCACCATCTTCTCTCCTTCCTTCTCTCCCTACTCCATCTCTGTCTAGTGCACTAATGAAAAATAATACATCCGCATGTCCATAGTTGAAGGAGTCCCCCTTGAGCTGCTATGATAGAACACTGCACAGAAAAACAGAGGAGAATAAAGGACTTTTTATAATTGGTATTTCAGCTAGTGCCATTTTCAAGTCTCAATTCAACAGACTGTACTTTCACATCCTCCATTATATTAATTATATGCATTATCATCATTATGGGGCCGAATCAGACATGGGAATTTACACATTTCCTACAGACGCCTTTCCTACGCACTTCTCAGTATTTTGGTAAATCCGACTTAGCTTATTTAGTTGCACAACTCGCTCTGCAGGTGTGGCTACCTTGCACACTCTGAATCAATTTCATTCACCTGCTGAAAACCCTACCACTTGCTGGCCAACAGATTTCCTCGTGGAGTTATTCATTCAAAAGGGTTGTCAGTACTTTTATCTTAAGCCATCCCTTTAAATACGGTGTATGTTTTAGTTACAATTTTGTCGACAGACTCGCTAGAATAATATTAAAGATCAATGTAAGAAAGCCATCTAAATATATCCATATTTTTCTCTGTTTCAGCACCAATTGGTAGATTTAAGAATACTCTGATCTTGTGAATTATTTAGGGTTAGGAAAGTATTTATGAATAATATATTTTAAAAAATGGTTTGGAGAGCCTTTACGCACTAAAGAAAGAAAGCAGTGGCTTGATTCATTCTGAAATGTGCCACATTCAGTTCTTTAACCCATGGTAACGTTGGAAGATCAGTTTACATAGAATTATGATAGGGAGAATCGTGTACACTAGTAGGCTATACCCTCGTCTATACTAACCATGGAACTGTGTGATGACACGGCCAAGTAATGCGCCGTGCGTCGGGTTCAAACTGTTACGGCTTGGTCTGCGCTCCGCTCCATAACTGATTGAATTAGCCGACATGTCTTTTCTTTATATAAGATCAACTGTTACTAATGATCCTCAGCAACAACCACACGGCCGTGACGCCGAAGTAGTAATAATTCAACTATAACAATTGAAGGGAACTAATAGTAAATTGTCAGTTGAATATGTGTGTTGTTATTAGGCCTGCTGATGGTCTATACTGTTAGTGGATATTATTTAATATGATAGAAACAGGAGAGAGAGAGAAAGTCGGGGTAGTCTATAATTAAGACATTTAAAGACATTTTATTCTGCATAAATGGCACAGCATTTCATCAACTTTACTGTAGGAAAATGTATATGTTGATACGCTTCAGTTTGCTGCCATATGACTGGTTTCACGTCTCCAACGATTGTAAGGTCAAATAGATCAAAAACATGTGTCATTTATATATTCACAATCCCCTTATCCAAAGGGATGACTCATTTACCTAGCTTGTTATCAATAGCTGTTATCAAGTTGTAAAGTACAGTGCATGAAGAATGGTATCGTTTTCTATCGGAAAAAAAAGAAAGGAGATTATTTTTCCACTTAGAAGCGGTAGGTTTGCTAGACCTTATTTATGGTTTCCTCCATGGGTAAAGGTGGTGGAATTATTAAGAAAGGAGATTATTTTTCCACTTGGAAGCGGTAGGTTTGCTAGACCTTATTTATGGTTTCCTCCATGGGTAAAGGTGGTGGAATTATTAAGAAAGGAGATTATTTTTCCACTTAGAAGCGGTAGGTTTGCTAGACCTTATTTATGGTTTCCTCCATGGGTAAAGGTGGTGGAATTATTAAGAAAGGAGATTATTTTTCCACTTGGAAGCGGTAGGTTTGCTAGACCTTATTTATGGTTTCCTCCATGGGTAAAGGTGGTGGAATTATTAAGGAATTACTGTGAAACTTAAATTAAGTGCAGTCTTAAATAACCCCCTGTCCCTTTTAACAGCTGGGCAACGGCACACAATTCAGCAAATAAACGGCTGTTTCAAATAAATACAAATATTTAACTCGGCAAGTCAGTTAAGAACAAATTCTTATTTACAATGATGGCCTACCCCGGCAAAACCCTCCCCAAACCCGGACGACGCTGGGCCAATTGTGTGTCGCCCTATGGGACTCCCGATCACGACCGGTTGAGATACAACCCAGGATCGAACCAGGGTCTGTAGTGACGCCTCTAGCACTGCAATGCAGTGCTTTAAACTGTTGCACCACTCGAGAGCCCCAAATAAACGCCGGGTCTAAATTAATTGTTTACGAGGTTTCCATGAATTGCCATGAATTGCCATGAATAGTTTAAGATATAACGTTTGAGTTCTTAGAATAAATAATTAAGTAACAACTCAAACAAATGATGGCAATCATCCGTTTTTATCGCCAGTAAGAAACTGCTAGCCATTTGTTGCTAACTGCTGAGAACTGCTAGCCATTTGTTGCTAACTGCTGAGAACTGCTAGCCATTTGTTGCTAACTGCTGAGAACTGCTAGCTAACTGGCAAGCAAAAAAAACTGTCAAAAACTTTGGGAGAACAGAACCCTAGAAATCAGCCGATCTAGTGGCGAAAAAAAGAACTGCCGAAAATGCACAGTCAAATAAGCGTTTTATTTTTATAGAGGCATACTAAGACAAAAGAATCGTGACACAGTGTGTAAATGATAACACATTAGTGCAGGAAATGAGGACATTGATTAAATGCTGTGTAACGGTAGTCTTCGTTCACCTCATCTGAGGAGTAAGAAATGTCGGACCAAGATACAGCGTGGTGTGTATTCATATTTAATCGAATACTTTCAAGAACGAACAAAACAACAAACTGACAAAAACA
The DNA here is from genome assembly GCF_016432855.1 of Salvelinus namaycush. NCBI lineage: Eukaryota > Metazoa > Chordata > Actinopteri > Salmoniformes > Salmonidae > Salvelinus > Salvelinus namaycush. Next base: position 35,127,862 of record NC_052335.1, read on the forward strand.
ACCGAAGACGCTACAGTCCCAAAAATGTGAACACAGAACACAGGAACACACAAACAGGAACAATCACCCACAACCCACAATACAAAACAGGCTACCTAAATATGGTTCCCAATCAGAGACAATGACAAACACCTGCCTCTGATTGAGAACCATATCAGGCCAAACGACAAACCCCAACATAGAAACACAAAACATAGATAACCCACCCAACTCACGCCCTGACCATACTAAAAACAAAGAAAATACAAAAGAACTATGGTCAGAACGTGACATGCTGGAATTAAACAATGAACTATGCAAATGAGCAAAAGCTGTGTGCATTAAGGAAATAGACACCTGTCTCTAATAAACTCCCGGGTTATTAATTGAAGTTTCACGGTATGAAAACGGCTTATCTGTAAGACACCTTCATTTATTTGTTCTCCACCCCAAACTAAGGTGAATAGCACGCTATTCTCATGCTGAAGTTCAAGGTCAAAATACGCATGAAAAGAAAAGTGCATAAAAATGGAATTTACGTTCCATTTTCGTGCGCTTAACTTGGGGTCAGAATCGGCTCCAATATGCACTGCTGGTCTGTTGCAGTGAGACTTGTTTTGAAAAAGGCTGTCCATACATAACGTTTTGCCGTACTGTATGTCTTTAAATGTCTCTGAGAGCAGGAGGATGGGTCCACTGATCTGGTTAAAATGAGCTGCACCTTTCTTTTCTATGTATCATCCTCATTATGTTTCAACGGGCTGGCAGCTGCGGGACACCTCTCCGTCTCGGGAACAATGGTCTGTGGACTGTATGGTCTGAGTGCTACTGAACTAGGCAGACATCTTTCTTTCCCCTCCATTCACTATCTGACTCTTCAGTAACTCTAGTTCTTCTTCACTATCTCACAGAAGCCCTTCAGGACCTCACAGCAGGTAGACACAATCTTCTCTTCGCCAAAGCTGACAGAGGTCTTTCAGGACCTAACAGCAGGTAGACACAATCTTCTCTTCGCCAAGCTGACAGAGGTCTTTCAGGACCTAACAGCAGGTAGACACAATCTTCTCTTCGCCAAAGCTGACAGAAGTCTTTCAGGACCTAACAGCAGGTAGACACAATCTTCTCTTCGCCAAGCTGACAGAGGTCTTTCAGGACCTAACAGCAGGTAGACACAATCTTCTCTTCGCCAAAGCTGACAGAAGTCTTTCAGGACCTAACAGCAGGTAGACACAATCTTCTCTTCGCCAAGCTGACAGAAGTCTTTCAGGACCTAACAGGCATAGCTCCGCTACTCCAATCTTCTCAGCTCTTCCTGGAAGCTCCTACTTCCAACAGACAGAGACTTTGAAGCCCTCACTAACTGAGACTGAGCCCTCAGGAAGGCATTCAATTATTTAGTTTTCTTCCAGGAAACTCAAATTGTTTCTCTGCTTTAAAAGCCAGTGTTCTAGTAAACTTTTGCTTAGTTTGATTGGCGTGCTGCTGAAGGAGACCATGGTTGCGTCCCTGATCAAAAGGAGTGCACTATATAGGGAATAGGGCTCTGGTCTAAAGTAGTGCACTATATAGGGAATAGGGCTCTGGTCTAAAGTAGTGCACTATATAGGGAATAGGGCTCTGGTCTAAAGTAGTGCTCTATATAGGTAATAGGATGCCATTTGGGACACTCTGATCATTCCCCTATTGACTCTTCAGTAACCCAGAAATCTTCTCCTCCAGCCCCTCTCTCCAGACTGACAGGGCCCCCTCTGACAGTCAGTCAGCCAGTCATTCAGTCAGGCTGCCAGTCAGTCTCTCAGACATACCTTTAAAACACAGGTCATTGACGAGGCCATCGATAAATAAATAAAAATGACCTGTGTTTTAAAGTTAACTAGACAAGTCAGTTAAGAACAAATTCTTATTTACAATGACAGCCTAGGAACAGTGTGTTAACTGCCTTGTTCAGGAGCAGAACAACAAATCTTTACCTTGTCAGCTCGGGGATTCGATCTAGCAACCTTTCGGTTACTGGCCCAATGTCTAACCACTAGGCTACCTGCCGCCCAGTCATTGATGACGCCATCGATACCTTTAAAACACAGGTCATTGATGAGGTCATCTATACCTTTAAAACACAGGTCATTGATGAGGTCATCTATACCTTTAAAACACAGGTCATTGATGAGGTCATCTATCCCTTTAAAACACAGGTCATTGATGAGGTCATCTATCCCTTTAAAACACAGGTCATTGATGAGACCATCGATACCTTTAAAACACAAGTCATTGATGAGGTCATCGATACCTTTAAAACACAGGTCATTGGACTATTTATCTTCTCTCACACAGTCTTTCTCTCTCTCATTCTCTTCCTCCGTTCTCCCGCTCTCCCTCCCTCCATTCTCCCTCCCTCCCGCCGTTCTCCCTCCCTCCCTCCGTTCTCCCTCCCTCCCTCCCTCTCTCCTCATCCCTCCCCCTCCCCTCTCCCTCATCTCCCCATATCACCTGTCTCTATTGTTTGTAAAGATCACTGGCACCAGGCCTCATCAGTGTTTCAAATGCTTGCTGGGCAATAATGGTGCACCGTGGTTACTGGTTACCAAACTCAATGGCTTTTATACAGAGGAAGAGCAAACATTGATAATCTATAACAGTAATGCCCAGCACAAAAGCAGATCAAATCAAATTGTATTGGTCACATACACGTGGTTAGCAGATGTTATTGCGGGTGTAGCGAAATGCTTGTGTTTCTAGCTCCGACAGTGCAGTAATATCTAACAAGTAATATCTAACAGTTTCACAACATATACCCAAAATACACGTAAATCTAAGTAAGGAACGGACTAAGAATATATATACATATATAAATCAGAGCGGCATTGGACTAAGATACAGCGGCATAGTATAGAATACAGTACATACGAGATGGGTGATGCAATATTTACACACAATTATAGTGACTAAGATACCGTAGAATAGTATAGAGTACAGTTTCTACATCTGAGATGAGTAATGCAAGATACGGAGACATTATTAAAGAGGCTAGTGTTTAATTTCCTTAAAGTGGCCAGTGATTCCTAATCTATGTCTATAGGCAGCAGCCTCTGATGTGCTGGAGATGGCTGTTTAGCAGTCAGTTGCGTAGTATAGAATACAATACAGTATATACATATGAGACGGGTGATTCAATATGTAAACACAATTAAAGTGACTAAGATACCGTAGAATAGTATAGAGTACAGTTTCTACATATGAGATGAGTAATGGTAGATACAAAAACATTATTAAAGTGGCTAATGATCCATTTCTAAAAGTAGCCAGTGATTTCTAATCTATGTCTATAGGCAGCTGCCTCTGATGTGCTAGTGATGGCTGTTTAGCAGTCTGATGGCCTTGAGATAGAAGCTGTTTTTCAGTCTCTCGGCCCCTGCTTTGATGCACCTGTACTGACGTCGCCGTATGGATAATAGCGGGGTGAACAGGCAGTGGCTCAGGTGGTTGATGTCCTTGATGATCTTTTTGGCCTTCCTGTGACATCGGGTGGTGTAGGTGTCCAGTAGGGTGGGAAGATTGCCCCCGGTGATGCGTTGGGCAGACCTCACTACCCTCTGGAGAGCCTTGCGGTTGCGGGCGGTGCAGTTGCCGTACCAGGCGGTGATACAGCCCGACATGATGCTCTCAATTGTGCATCTGTAGAAGTTTGTGAGGGTTTTAGGTGTTAAGCCCAAATTTCTTCAGCCTCCTGAGGTTGAAGAGGCGCTGCTGCGCCTTCTTCCCCACGCTGTCTGTGTGGGTGGACCATTTCAGTTTATCAGTGATGTGTTCGCCGAGAAACTTGAAGCTTTCCACCTTCTCCACTGCGGTCCCATCGATGTGGATAGAGGGGTGCGCCCTCTGCTGTTTCCTGAAGTCCACGATCATCGTGGACTTCTTTGTTTTGTTGACGTTGAGTGAGAGGTTGTTTTCCTGACACCACACTCCGAGAGCCGTCACCTCCCTGTAGGCTGTCTCATCTTTGTTGGTAATCAAGCCCACTACCGTTGTGTCGTCTGCAAACTTGATGATTGAGTTGAAGGTGTGCTTGGCCACGCAGTCATGGGTGAACAGGGAGTACAGGAGGGGGCTGAGAACGCACCCTTGTGAGGCCCCGGTGTTGAGGATCAGCGAAGTGGAGGTGTTGTTCACTACCTTCACCACCTGGGGGCGGCCCGTCAGGAAGTCCAGGACCCAGTTGCACAGGGCGGGGTTTAGACACAGGGCCTCGAGCTTGATGATGAGCTTGGAGGATACTATGGTGCTGAATGCTGAGCTATAGTCAATGAACAGGATTCTTACATAGGTATTCCTCTTGTCCAGATGGGACAGGGCAGTGTGCAGTGTGGTGGCGATTGCATCGTCTGTGTATCATTGGGGCAGTAAGTTGAAGTGGGTCTCGGGTGGGGAAGGACGTTATAGATAAACATCTCCTTCCAAAATCACAGGCGTTAATATGAAGTTGGTGCCCCCTTTGCTGCTATAACAGCCTCCACTCTTCTGGGAAGGATTTCCACTAGATGTTGGAACATTGCTGCGGGGACTTGCTTCCATTCAGCCACAAGAGCATTAGTGAGGTCGGACATTGATGATTGGCGAATAGGCCTGGCTCGCAGTCGGCGTTCCAATTCATCCCAAAGGTGTTCAATGGGGTTGAGGTCAGGGCTCTGGTGCAGGCCAGTCAAATTCTTCCACACCAATCTCGACAAACCATTTCTGTGTGGAACTCGCTTTGTGCACAGGGGCATTGTCATGCTGAAACATGAAAGGGCCTTCCCCAAACTGTCATTGTATGCTGTAGTGTTAAGATTTCCCGTCACTGGAACTAAGGGGCCTAGCCCGAACCATGAAAAACAGTCCCAGACCATTATTCCTCCTCCACCAAACTTTACAGTTGGCACTATGCATTGGGGCAGCTAGCGTTCTCCTGGCATCCGCCAAACCCAGATTCGCCCGTCGGACTGCCAGATAGTGAAGCGTGATTTGTCACTCCAGAGAACGCGTTTCCTCTGCTCCAGAGTCTCTTGGCGGCGAGCTTTACACCACGCTACGTGCTTCAGCACTCGGTGGTCCCGTTCTGTGAGTTTGTGTGGCTAACCGCTTCGCGGCTGAGCCGTTGTTACTCATAGATGTTTCCACTTCACAATAACAGCACTTACAGTTGACCGGCCAGCTCTAACAGGGCAGAAATTTGACTGACTTTTTGGAAAGGTGGTATCCTATGACAGTGCCACGTTGAAAGTCACTGAGCTCTTCAGTAAGGCAATTATACTGCCAATGTTTGTCTATGGAGATTGCATGGCGGTGTGCTCGATTTTGAACACCTGTCAGCAACAGGTGTGGCTGAAATAGCCAAATCCACTAATTTGAAGGTATGTCCACATACTTTTGCATATATAGTGTATTTGGCATAGCAGCTGTAACTACAGTCAGAGGGACTGAGGTTGACACGTTACTGTAAACAGATGAAAAACAGGCCCGTAGAGAGAGAGAGAGAGAGAGGCAGAGAGAGAGGCAGAGACAGAGAGACAGAGACAGAGAGACAGAGACAGAGAGACAGAGAGAGGCAGAGAGAGAGAGAGACAGAGAGAGAGAGAGACAGAGAGAGAGAGACAGAGAGAGAGAGACAGAGAGAGAGAGAGAGAGACAGAGAGAGAGAGAGAGAGACAGAGAGAGACATACAGAGAGAGAGACAGAGAGAGAGATAGAGAGACAGAGAGAGACAGAGAGAGACAGAGAGACAGAGAGAGACAGAGAGAGAGAGACAGACATACAGAGACAGAGAGAGAGAGAGAAAGAGAGAGAAAGAGAGAGACAGAGAGAGACATACAGAGACATACAGAGAGACATACAGAGAGAGAGACAGAGAGAGAGACAGAGAGAGAGAGAGAGAGAGACAGAGAGAGACAGAGAGAGACATACAGAGACAGAGAGAGACATACAGAGAGAGAGACAGAGAGAGACAGAGAGAGAGAGAGACAGACAGAGAGACAGATGGTGTAGGATACTTTACTCACCCAACAGGGATCCTATGAGGATGAGCACCTGGATGGTAGTGGTGAAGTCCCGGTAGGCTTGATCTGTGATGTTGCGCTGCTGGCCGTTGTTGGACAGACCGTTATCCCACGGTGTCGGACCGGACCCATTATGGGAATCCAGCAGGAGGTTGGCCGGGGTGAAATTCGCGGTCCCATCTCCTGCGGTCGGAACCCAACTCCCAACATCCATTTTAGTTCACCCCAAGAGTGTATTTAACTTTAAATTACATCTTTAAGAACCGGTGAATAGCAAGCCGGTGAATAGGCTGAAGGTTCGTCAGAAGTGAATACTTGCCCCACTTATTATTCACTAGTATGTGCAATGATGTCAAGATTGATTTGGAAAATGAGACATGAGAATGGACTTGCCCTGAGGTGTCGAAGAGTCCACTGCCCAGCGGGTAAACAGGCTAGGGGACAATTTCAAGACAGAATGGCATTCATTCAAGTCCACACAGTCAAAATAATTGTTCGGAAAAAACGGACAGAATATAGATTCACAATTCCATATGTTCAGATTGCCCAAATATTACATAATGTACATTTTTGTCTTTCCAAAACATGTTTGGTGACATCTCTCAATGCCACAACTGATGAGTGTGCACTGTCCATGGTGATGAAAAATGCTACCATAAGAGGTAAACTTCTGGCAAACATTCATGTTGAAAAAAATATATATACTTAAACCTACATGAAAACACGAATAGGCTATTGACTGACTAGGCTGCAGTCATAAGCATTGATATTCTACATCCACACATCTGAATGAGGAGAGGATGTGTCAATATCTAACCTATCAAGCACGTTTCCATTTCACAGATTTTATTTCACTGAAAAGCAGTGTAATTTTTCCTAAAATATATGAGATTTAGCCTAGCTACATACCTTCAAGGATTTTCTTATTGAGCCCACTGACAGTATTTTAGGCTACACCACGAACAGCTCGCTCATGAGGTGGTAAATGAGCTGTTTGGACTATCAGTCTGGTCCAGTAGACTATTTGAAATAAAAGAGAAAACACCTTCGTCTTTCTCTCTGTCCAATTGATAAAAAATGATCTCCATGTGCGTCACCGTCAGCCCGACGCAGTCTTTCGGTCCGTATTTTCGGTAGACTCGCTGTGCTGTTGGGGGACTGACGAATATTTCTCCTCAAGAACAGACCAGAGGCAAGAGCCCCTCCCCTTCGTGGCAAGATCATAGCCTCTATCTATAGTGTCATTTGTTAATGACTAATAAAGAACGAGAGTGCGGGAAGTGGTTGATATATATATATATATAGGCCGCCTAAATAAACTAAATTCAGCTTTACAACAATGGATGTCACTGTGCATTTCAACGTATTCATCGCAGCATATAGCTACTGTTGCCTAGGCAATTCTTTCCCTAATCGTTGTACTGAAATGTTGCATGTCACTGTGGTCTGCAAGGAACTCCAGAGGCCAAAAGGTATTGCCATATCTCCCGATATAACATGCAGATGAGAGATTCCTCTTTAATAGTTTCAAGATACACATGGTATATACACACAGACTGTTTACTTGCACAATTTATTCTATTCCACGATTTTCTTTCTTCATAACGCATTCGTGTACATTAGACTACACGAATTCCAAATTGTTTTGGCTAACGTTTACTAGGCTACCTAGGTGCGCTAATGTTAGCTAGGCTAGGGGTTAAGGTTAGAGGTTGTTTTCTCGGGAGAAATCAATAACTGAATATCACAACACCGGGTAAGCGGGTATGTAGGCTAATACTGTGAAAGTCTTATCATTCCACTATTAGCCCTGATATATTACTGCTATTTTCTGAAATTACAATGCAAAATTGTAAAAAAATAAACGTATTTGTAGCACCTACTGTCTTTAATTGTGATTGGAATTCACTGTATACATCGTGTACTGAACACGAATTTCCAATAAGCAATGTGTCTGTGAGCAATGTGTCAATAATCTGTGATACTTGGGTGGTTTAAATTGTGCAGTTGGTTAACTGAATTCTTTACCAGGAACACTTAAATAGTCAACATTGGGACCGGACCTGCAACCCTGTCTTCCATACAACCTTATAATATATTATAATATATTTTACCATTGCATAGAGACAAAGATCATTTCAATCCAGGTATAATGTATGTATTTATTGACAACTAATCATCTGCTTATCACCTTCTTCCTCTGTTGAAGTAGGTCTATGTACAGTATATATATATATCATTATATATACACACACAGTAATTAAGCAACACACTTTTGCTACATTACACCGATATAGTTCCTCACTTGAGGCTGAATCACTGACAATGTGTGTACCTGGTTATGCGTCTCTCCTCACCGCATGGTAGCATGCTACATAAAGCTATTAGTTAGTCATCTGAACCACCTCCTTTCTCCGTCTGTCTCTCCTAAATAGGCACAGTTAGGCTTCATGACAAGTGTTCATATGCACCAGTTCCTGCGTGCAGCTCCTGAGTGCCCCTTCCTGCCTGTTTATCGGTCTCCTCCTCCTCCTCCTCCTCCCAGTGTGTTGTTGGAGATGAGACACCTGAACACCGAACAGAGAGCAGACTAAAGATTCATTAAAATGGAGAGAATAACCAGGTTTCCATCCAACATTTTTATGCGAGTAAAGTACATGTTGGATAAGCATCTGCTTTTGATTCCAAAGGCGCTAGAAAGTCGTTTTTGAAAAGTTTGTTTTAAGCCTATCCCAAACCTGAACCCTAACCTTAAAAATTCAGAGTTAATGTCTAAACGTATCCTTAAACACTTTGAAATTTGACGTTTGAAACTGCAAAATGGAGACGGGAGTTTTAAGCAGGGGTTGAAACCAAAATTATTTCACAATCATTTCGTAGTTTTTTTCGGTTCCTTTCCACTTTTCAGAGCTGCAAAATAAAGATCTGAACCTGTTTCGAACCTCTAAAAAAAGCAACCATTTATATCCTTCCTTTCTGTTCCTTTTAAAACCTCTGAAATGTATATATTTTTTTTACATTTACAGTGCATTCGGAATGTATTCAGACCCCTTGACTTTTTCCATATTTTGTTACATTACAGCCTTGTTGTAAAAAAGTTTTAATCAATCTACACGAAACACCCTATAATGACAAATCAAAAACAGGTTGATTTTTGCAAATGTATTTTTAAAAAAATACGGAAATATTACATTTACATAAGTATTCAGACTCTTTACTCAGTACTTTGTTGAAGCACCTTTGGCAGCGAATACACTCTCGAGTCCTCTTGAGTATGAAAACTACAAGCTTGGCACACCTGTATTTGGGGAGTTTCTCCCATTCTTCTCTGCAGATCCTCTCAAGTTCTGTCAGGTTGGATGGGGAGCGTCACTGCACAGCTATTTTCAGGTCTCTCCAGAGATGTTCGATCGGGTTCAAGTCCGGGTTCTGGCTGGGCCACTCAAGGACATTCAGAGACTTGTCCCGAAGCCACTCCTGCGTTATCTTGGTTGTGTGCTTAGGATCGTTGTCCTGTTGGAAGGTGAACCTTCGGCCCAGTCTGAGGTCCTGAGTGCTCTGGAGCAGGTTTTCATCAAGGATCTCTTTGTACTTTGCTCCGTTCATCTTTCCCTCGATCCTGACTAGTCTCCCAGTCCCTGCTGCTGAACAATGTCCCCATAGCAGGATACTGCCACCACCGTGCTTCACCGTAGGGATGGTGCCAGGTTTCCTCCAGACGTGACGCTTGACATTCAGGCCAAACAGTTCAATCTTGGTTTCATCAGACCAGAGAATCTTGTTTCTCATGATCAGAGTCTCCTTTAGGTGCCTTTTGGCAAACTCCAAGCGGGCTATGAGCCTTATACTGAGGAGTGGCTTCCGTCTGGCCATTCTACCATAAAGGCCTGATTGGTGGAGTACTGCAGAAATGGTTGTCCTTCTGGAAGGTTCTCCCATCTCCACATAGGAACTCTGGAAATCTGTCAAAGTGACCATCGGGTTCTTGGTCACCTCCCTGAGCAAGGCCCTTCTCCCCCGATTGCTCAGTATGGCCGGGCGGCCAGCTTTAGGAAGAGTCTTGGTGGTTCCAAACTTCTTCCATTTAAGAATGATGGAGGCCACTGTGTTCTTTGGGACCTTCAATGCTGCACACATTTTTTGGTACTCTTCTCCAGATATGTGCCTCGACACAATCCTGTCTCGGAGCTCTACGACAATTTCTTTGACCTCATGGCTTGGTTTTTCACTGACATGCACTGTCAACTAAGAGACCTTATATAGACAGGTGTGTGCCTTTCCAAATCATATCCAATCAATTGAATTTACCACAGGTGGACTCCAATAAAGATGTAGAAACATCTCAAGGGTGATCAGTGGAAACAGGATCCACCTGAGCTCAATTTCAAGCCTCATAGCAAAGGGTCTGAATATTTATGTGAATATGTTAATTATTTTTAAAATTTTATTATACATTTTAAAAAATTTAAAAAATACTTTATTCGCTTTGTCATTATGGGGTATTGTGATGTCATTATGGTGTAGATTAATGAGGACATTTTTTTTACTCCATTTTAGAATAAGGCTGTAAAGTAACCAGATGTGGAAAAAGTCAAGGGATCTGAATACTTTCTGAATGCACAGTAAATTACTAAAATGTGAATGGATCAACAACCCTTTCAAATGAACGAGAAACATAAAACACGACCTATGAATTATCATTACAGAAATATCTCTCAATAAAAACTGTATGACTCACAAGGCCTTGCTAGTGAGGTGCCACTTCACCTTTACAAAAGGACCCAGATAAAAGAGCTATGGTGAAAGCCTATTATTATTACTACTATTATACAAGTGAATGGTATTTGGGTATTACATAATATAGTAATGAACAGTTAGGGGTTGGAACCGGTTCAGGAAACAGAATGGAAGTCATCTATACTGTTCCGGAAAAATCGTTATTTTCAAAGCTTAGAAACCGGTTAATAGCGTTCTTTTAAATTCCGGACATTTTTTTTTTTCAGTCCCACAGAAAAAGCACCAAAAAAATGAATTAGAGAAGAATGGATTAACTTTTTCAATGCTAAGTTAAGGATGCTATAGTTATCACGTTTCACATTGGATTTATTAACTACAGAAATGTAAGACGTGTTTTTAATTCTGGTGCCGCTCTGCACACACACGTTTGTTAGCTAGCTAGCTAGCTAGCTCTGGTCCAACCATAGAGAATGATAGAGGTCTCTAGTGGCCAAAAGGCCTTTTTTAGCATGGTCAGCTCCATTGAGGGCTTCCACCATACGTACGCCATTTTAAGAGTAGTCAAAGTAGTCAACTGGCTGGGGTTTCCTATGGGTTGTAGCCTCAATGGCGCAAAGATTATGCTTTCATTGGTGTTGAATCCTTACTTGCCTAGCAGTAGCAGCACCAAGTTAGCCCTAAAAATGGTCGACATGTATAGCTACCACAATATTTTTACATTAGCTAGACTAGACTGATTAGATTAAAATAAGGTTGGGGTGGAGCACTGGAAGTCGTGCACTCATTCAGAAGTTTCAATGACAGAGCCATAAAATTACTACCAAAATCCCCAATGTTGATTAAAGAAAAAAAATTATGACGGCCTTGCTTTCAGAGTTACTTGGAGATTAGTCTAGCGTACTCACCTGATGTCGTAGTTGTTATTTCGGACCTGAAATAGATACCAGAGCTTCCTACTACACAAGTGTAGGTTAAGAGGTCGGTCTTTTCAGGTCAAACTTGGCAAGGGTGGATGCAGTTTGGACTTTGTCCCAAATACAATGCTTTTAGTTTTTTAAATATTTAGGACTAACTTATTACTTGCCACCCACTCTGAAACTAACAGCAACTCTTTGTTAAGTGTTGCAGTCATTTCAATCGCTGTAGTAGCAGACATGTATATTGTTGAGTCATCCCCATACATAAACAAACTGGCTTTACTCATGTCATTAGTAAAGATTGAAAAAGTAAGGGGCCTAGACAGCTGCCCTGAGGAATTCCTCATTCTACCTGGATTATGTTGGAGGCTTCCATTAAAGAACACCCTCTGTTGGACAGGTAACTCTTTATCCACAATATAGAAAGGGGTGTAAAGCCATAACACATATGTTTTTCCATCAGCTGACTATGATCGATAATGTCAAAAGCCGCACTAAAGTCTAACAAAACAGCCCCCAAAATATTTTTATCATCAATTTCTCTCAGCCAATCATCAGTCATTTGTATAAGTGCTGTGCTTGTTGAATGTCCTTCTCTATAAGCATGCTGAAAGTTTGTTGTCAATTTGTTTACTGTAAAATAGAAACATTTTCCAAAAGTTTACTAAGGGTTGGTAACAGGCTGATTGGTCGGCTATTTGAGCCAGTAAAAGGGCCTCAGAATTCAAAATTACAATGCTTCTCTTTCATAATTTGGTCAGATATACTTGGATGTGTATGTAGTGTCAGCGTTTGTTGCTGGCATGTCATGCCTAAGTTTGCTAATCTTGCCAAAGAAAAAATGATTAAAACTTCTTATGGCTGCAAGCCCTAAATCGGGATCAATATGACAACAGCCAGTCCAAGTGCAGGGCGCCAAATTCAAAAACCATAAATCTCATAATTAAAATTCCTCAAACATACATGTGTCTTATATCATTTTAAAGGTAATCTTGTTGTTAATCCCACCAAACTGTCCGATTTCAAATAGGCTTTTCAGCGAAAGCACTACAAACGATTATGTTAGGTCACCACAAAACTAAAAATAATCATAGCATTTTTCCCAGCTAATGATAGCATCACAAAAACCAGAATAGAGATAAAATGAATCACTAACCTTCGATTATTTTCATCAGATGACACTCATAGGACTTCATGTTACACAATACATGCGTGTTTTGTTTGATTCAATTCATATTTATATAAAAAAATCTGAGTTTACATTGAGGCTACAAGAATCACTAAATGCAAAAACATCAAGTGACTTTGCATAGCCCATCGTTTCAACATGAATACTCATCATAAATATAGATGATAATACAAGTTATACACATTGAGTTATAGATATACCTCTCCTTAATGCAACCGCAATGTCAGATTTTTAAAAAACTTGAAGGAAAAATAACTGCACGCTATAATCTGAGACGGCGCTCAAATTAGCATGTCACAGCTGCAAAGATAGCGTCACTATAAACAACAAAATATATTATAAATATTTCATTACCTTTGTTGGTTTCGATCAAAAGGCTTAGCAGAAACTCCAGGTCCACAATAAATGTTTGTTTTGTTCGAAAAAATCCGTTATGTCCAATTGTTAGCGCGTTTGGTAAACATATCCAAACGCTAATTCTGGTCAGCTTCATATCGGACAAAAACTTCAAAATGTGATATTACCGGTCGAAGAAACATTTCAAACTAAGTACTGAATCAATCATTAGGATGTTTTTAACATATAGCTTCAATAAAGTTCCAACCGGAATATTCCTTCTTGTCTGCGTGAGCCATGGAACGGCAGTGGCTTGCATGCGGAAGAGGGATGTTACACGAGTGGCTGCTTGATGGACACCTGACTGATTCTGCTCTCATTCTCTCCCAGAACACCATAGAAGTCTCATTGGAATTTCTATTTATTGCTGACATCTAGTGGAACCCCTAGGCAGTGCAACCCCAGCCATACGTCATTTGGAATTCTTTTGGGACTCTGTTGAATACAGACAATCTCAGATTCTGACTTCCGGTTTTGATTTCAACTCAGGATTTTGCCTGCCAATATGAGTTCTGTTAATCTCAGAGAAATAATTCAAACAGTTTTAGAAACTTTGGAGTGTTTTCTATCCAATATTAATAATAATATGCAAATATTAGGAACTATGACTAAGGAGCAGGCCGTTTGAAATGGGCACCTTTCATCCAAGCTACTCAATACTGCCCCTGCAGCCATAAGAAGTTTTAAAGTAGTTGGCAATGTCAGTTGGTTTTGTGATGAATGAGCCATTTGATTCAATGAATGATGGAGCTGAGTTTGCTTTTCTTCCCCCAACATTTCATTTAAGGTGCTACAAAGTTTTGTACTATCATTCTTTATGTCCTTTATCTTTGTTTCATAGTTTAGTTATTTTTATTTAGTTTAGTCACATGATTTCTCAATTTGTAATATGTTTGCCAATCGGTTGTGCAGCCAGACTTATTTGCCATCCCTCTCAACCATACAATTTTAAAATTCCTCATCAATCCACAGGGATTTACCCGTTTTTACAGTAATTTTCTTAATGGGTGCATGCTTATTAGTAACTGGAATAAAATCTGCAGAGAGTGGAAGATCTGCAGAGAATGGGAGAAAGTCCCCAAATACAGTTGTGCCAAGCTTGAGGCGTCATACCCAAGGCTGTAATTACTGTTATAGGTGCTTCAACAAAATACTTATTTTAAATGTATTCAGTTTTTTTTTTTCTACATTTGAAAAAAATATATCGAAAAAAACAGTTTTTGCTTTGTAATTATGGGGTATTGTGCGTAGATTGATGAGGGTATTAAAAAACGATTGCATTAATTTTAGAATAAAGCTGTAACAAAATGTATAAAATGTGAAGGGGTCTGAATAATTTCCAAATGCACTGTATACTGAACAAAAATATAAACGCAACATGTAAAGTGTTGGTCCCATGTTTCATGAGCTGAAATAAAAGATCACATACATTTTCCATATGCACAAAAAGCATATTTATCTCAAATTCTGTGCACAAATGTGTTTACATCCCTGTTAGTGAGCATTACTCCTTTGCCAAGATAATCCATCCACCTGACAGGTGTGGCATATCAAGAAGCTGATTAAACAGCATGATCATTACACAGATGCACCTTGTGTTGGGGACAATAAAAGGCCACTAAAATGTGCAGTTTTGTCACACAACACAATACCCCAGATGTCTCAAGTTTTGAGGGAGCGTGCAATTGGCATGCTGACTGCAGGAATGCCCACCAGAGCTGTTGCCAGATAATTTAATTTCTCTACCATAGGCCACCTCCAACATCCTTTTAGAGAATTTGGCAGTACGTCCAACCGGTCTCACAACCTCAGCTCACATGTAACCACGCCTTGCCCAGGACCTCCACATCCGGCTTCTTCACCTGTGGGATCGTCTGAGGGGTTGCTGAAGAATATTTCTGTCTGTAATGAAAGCACTTTTGTGGTAAAAAACTGGCTGGGCCTGGCTCTCTAAATTGGCTGGGCCTGGCTCTCCTCTGGGTGGGCCTATGGCCTCTCAGGCCCATCCATTGCTGTGCCCTTGCCCGGTCATGTGAAATCCATAGACTAGGGCCTGATTTAATTTATTTCAATTGACTGATTTACTTATATAAACTGTAACTCAGTAAAATCTTTATTGTTGCGTTTATAATTGTGTTCAGTAACATACGCTCTTATCCAGAGCGACTTACAGTTAGTGCATCCATCACAACCACATTTCAGTCATGGTAAGTCAAATGTGTCACACCCTGACTTTAGAGAGCCTTTTATTCTCAAATTGGGTTAGGTCGGGGTGTGACTAGGGTGGGTACTCTAGTTTTGTTATTTCTATGTTGGCCTGGTATGGTTCCCAATCAGAGGAAGCTGTCTATCGTTGTCTCTGATTGGGGATCATATTTAGGCAGCCTTTTACCCACTGGATTTTTGTGGGGATCTTGTTTGTGTATAGTTGCCTTGAGCACTGCATAGCTTCACGTTCGTTTTGTTCTTTATTGTTTTTTTTGCCGGGTTCACGTAATAAAGATGATGAACCGAAACCACGCTGCATTTTGGTCCGATTCTTACAACAACGTTCGTGACTAAATGTTTACTTAATCAAGTAGTTATCAGCAAAGTTAATGCTGGTAACAAAAGACAAGTGCGATTGCTAGTTCAAAAGAAGGTGGACATTTCCTCTCTCAATATTTCCTGTCACTTAATATTAAAGTGTTTTAAATCTAAAAGAAAATACATCTTGAATTATCTCATTCACAGAGATGCATCGCTCTATTGATTTATGTCTATGGATCGAATCAATATCACATTGTGTAACCTTGTGATTTCTGTGCGTATTCATTGATAGCAGGTGGACTGCATGTGGGTGATTCTAAACGGCTACAGTTTCTCTTTAGCTAAAAATAAAATTGTACCTTTTCTGTTGTACTGTAGCTTTCTGAAGAGAAAGCACAGCGCATAGGCACATTCACACGTGTTCTTCTGTATGTTACACCCTGATGAAGACACTGATGTGGAAACGTTGGTGGGTCATCTAATAAATTACCGGGAGTTTATATAGAATGTTTATTTAGTATAGCCTACAGCCTGGCTATAATACAGTGAGCTCCAACAATATTGAGACAGTGACACATTTGTTGTTGTTTTTGGCTCTGTACTCCAGCACTTTGGATTTTAAATGACACAATGACTATGAGGTTAAAGTGCAGACTGTCAGATTACATTTTAGGGTATTTTCACCCATATCGGGTGAACCGTTTAGAAATTACAGGACATTTTGTACCTAGTCCCCCCATTTTAGGGGACCAAAAGGTATAGGGACAAATTCACTTATGTGTATTAAAAAGTAGTAAAAAGTTACATATTTGGTCCCATATTCCTAGCACACAATGACTACCTCATACAAATTTGTTGGATGCATTTGCTGTTTGTTTAGGTTGTGTTTCAGATTGTTTTCTGCCCAATAGAAATTAATGGTAAATAACGCATTGTATCATTTTGGAGTCACTTTTATTTCACTCATCATTATTCATTCAGGATTATCCGCAATCATGGTAGCATCCACATTAATGTAGATGTGTTTAGAAACATATTCTTATCTTTAGCCCAGACAGGCCCAAGTCCATCCCTGTGTGTCTTACCCTTTAGTTTATAACATAGATTTCTGGCCAGTGTTACTGGTGTCCTTCAGGTGTGTCCTGAAGAACTCCTGGACCCTCCTCCACAGGTCCAGCTGAGCCTCATGGTGGGCTTTAACTTCCCCCCCAAACACCACCACTTTACCCGCCGCAGAGTGGAAGCTAGACGGGCAGTGGGGCATGTAGGGCACCTCCAGGAAATGACCCGCCCTGGGGTACGTCACCACCTCAAAGTTCTCTTTCCCATGATGCCTCAGCCGGGCGGCGGCCTGCTGGGCAAAGAGACAACTGTTCCAGTTCCTGTCGTCCTCCGAGACGGCGAAGAGGAACCTAGAACTGGAACGTTCTATTGGGATCAAAGAACCGCGGTTCCCCTCAGTATCTGGGTCCGGAATGGTGTCTCGGACGTCGACGTGGCCAGACGGTAAGAGGGTGATGTTCTCTAGGATAGGCATGAGGGGAGGGATGACGAGGTCTTTGTAGTGCAGCGGCGTCATGATATTAGCGTTGCTGCCGTTGATCCAGACTGTGGCTGAGATGCCAGAGAGAAAAGAAGCCATGGACAGAGCCAGGTCGCCACTCTTCGAGATGGACAGGATTCCTATTCCTGGACCCTGGACCTAGAGGAAAATACAATGGTTTGCCAAGAGACTTAAAATCATTACAGACAATCAAGGTAAACTGGTTTTGACAAATCAATAAATAGATAGTTAAAATTGAACACATATAAAGCATTGTTATTGGTTGTGCCATTGTTATGAATTGTGCTGTTCTGTTGATATGTATAGAGGAGGGCTGATCCCATTTAGTCGACTGGTCGATAGGCTGTTGGTAGACCGAGATTTCTTTAGTCAAGCAGTAGCAAACAAAATAAATACAAAAATTGATATATTTTAAATCGTGTTGTCCAAGCCACCTGTCTGGTTCACGCCTGTCTGAGTGGACTGATCCATTGTGGAGGCCATTAGGATGGAACAGCCCATCAGTCTATGTGCTACTGAAACATGTGCTACTGAAATTGTATATGGTTATATTATGTAAGAACAATGGTGGCAACACAAATAAAATGTATATTATTTTATAACAAATGCGCTTTCTCCCACGATGGATAGTGGTCGCTGTCCACGGTTCTGAAACACACTAGTGCGCTGTTGAATTGGCACCTTTTCCTAGACCATGTAGCTATGTGCATAATAGCCAAGTTAACCAGCGTATTGGTGTTGAGAACAATGTGGCGGAGGCAGCAGCGGAGTTAAGAGATGAGAAAACAGCCCTTGCCTTAATTGTCTAAGAGGAGAGAGGAAACCAACTTAATTAGTTCTATAAATCAATAGCCTAATTGTTAAATGTGCCTGGCTTTATAAATCATCAATATATCTACAGAAATAAGACAGATCCTGCTTCTGTTGCCTGATCGACAGTTTGGCTGATAGTCTACGGATTCTGTGAGTATCCAAATTTCACGCAACAATTTCACAAATTCAGCTGTTTTTAAATCTTTACTAGGTTGTAATAAAGGTTTTACACGTTTTCCCCCCTTAGACCAGCCTCTCTGATATTATTTCTAATTTATTTAGTGTTGTTTACACTGTTCCAAATTGTCAAAAAAATATAAAAATTAATAACCCTCCTTTTTCCTTGAACTCCTCCTTTATTACTATTATTATGATCATCATTATAATAGGTAATGTCATTATCATTAGTAGACTTAGTATAGCAGCCTTGTATAACCACCATCGAGCTGTAGGCCTGAGAGAGCATCCTGTTTAGTCTGAATAACGTAATTTATTAAGGCCTATATTTCAATACTTACATAGGCTACTCTATCAATAAATCATTTATTCGTTCATGTAATCAAACAGCATACGAGTCATTCATGATGTGAAATGCAATCAAGCATTTTAGTTCTTTTAAAATAATGCGACCATTGACTAATTCGCTTGAACAAAAACAATAGGCACACATAACAAGCAGTGCTTGTTCCTTAATTATTTTGATCTCCAGTATTTTCCACAACTAGTCAAATTCATTCCACACATCTGACTTCCCCTTAACCTCCCGCGCAACCAGAAAACATTCCCCTTAACCTCCCGCGCAACCAGAAAACAGTCCCCCGTTTCGAGTTTATTTGTCACGTCCTCTGCATCCATTTTGCTGTCACGTGTTACGGCGTTCAGAGTTTGTTATAACCAATTTATTGATGTGATTATGATATGCTATAGGTCAGGCCCTATTGGTCACGTGCACGCGATGCATACGTGTTACGTAAAGAGAGCAAGGGTTGAGGGAATATGGAATGTTTTTCCCGAAACAAATGTGGGATTTTGGTAACGTAACTTTTCAGTCAGAAATGGCTGTCATTATGTTACAGCTTCAGCAACACATACAGGCAATACACACGAATGTTCTGTGGCGGTCACTGCAGCAGGGAGAAGAGAACAACGGGTGCTAGTCACACAGTCACTCGCTGTCTTCTTTTTTTTTTTTTAACAACGCAGCAAGTCTGAGCCAGGCGGCACAATCAAATCAATTGCGGTCAGACTCCCTCTAGTCATTTGTGTATCTTAATTATTTCAAACAGTTCGCTTAAAGCATCAGACAAGCTCAGTGCATATAGTTGATTTGATTAAATAACATTGGATGTGTCTATACAGTTGAAGTCAGAAGTTTACATACACCTTAGCCAAATACATTTAAACTCAGTTTTTCACAATTCCTGACATTTAATCCTAGTTCCTGTCTTAGGTCAGTTAGGATCACCACTTCATTTTAAGAATGTGAAATGTCAGAATAAGAGAGAGAATTATTTATTTCAGCTTTTATTTATTTTATCACATTCCCAGTGGGTCAGAAGTTTACATACACTCAATTAGTATTTGGTAGCATTGCCTTTAAATTGTTTAACTTGGGTCAAACGTTTCAAGGTAGCCTTCCACAAGCTTCCCACATTAAGTTGGATGATTTTTGGCCCATTCCTCCTGACAGAGCTGGTGTAACTGAGTCAGGTTTGTAGACCTCCTTACTCGCACACGCTTTTTCAGTTCTGCCCACAAATAGTCTATAGGATTGAGGTCAGGGCTTTGTGATGGCCACTCCAATATCTTGACTTCGTTGTCCTTAAGCCATTTTGCCACAACTTTGGAAGTATGCTTGGGGTCATTGTCCATTTGGAAGACCCATTTGCAACCAAGCTTTAACTTCCTGACTGATGTCTTGAGATGTTGCTTCAATAAATCCACATAATTTCCCCCCTCATGATGCCATCTGTTTTGTTAAGTGCACCAGTCCCTCCTGCAGCAAAGCACCCCCACAACATGATGCTGCCACCCCCGTGCTTCACAGTTGGGGTGGTGTTCTTCGGCTTGCGAGCCTCCCCCTTTTTCCTTCAAATATAACGATGGTCATTATGGCCAAACAGTTAGATTTTTGTTTCATCAGACGAGAGGACATTTCTCCAAAAAGTACGATCTTTGTCCCCATGTGCAGTTGCAACCATAGTCTCGCTTTTTTATGGCTGTTTTGGAGCAGTGGCTTCTTCCTTGCTGAGCGGCCTTTCAGGTTATGTCAATATAGGACTCATTTTACTGTGGATATAGATACCTTTGTACCCGTTTCCTCCAGCATCTTCACAAGGTCCTTTGCTGTTGTTCTGGGATTGATTTGCACTTTTCGCACCAAAGTACGTTCATCTCTAGGAGACCAAACGCTTCTCCTTCCTGAGCTGTTGTGGTCCCATGGTGTTTATACTTGCATACTATTGTTTTTACAGATGAACGTGGTACCTTCAGGCATTTGGAAATTGCTCCCAAGGATGAACCAGACTTGTGGAGGTTCATAATTTTTTCCTGAGGTCTTGGCAGATTTCTTTTGATTTTCCCATGATGCCAAGCAAAGAGGCACTGAGTTTGAAGGTAGGTCTTGAAATACATCCACAGGTACACCTCCAATTGACTCAAATGATGTCAATTAGCCTATCAGAAGCTTCTAAAGCCATGACATTTTCTGGAATTTTACAAGCTGTTTAAAGGCACATTCAACTTAGTGCATGTAAACTTCTGACCCACTGGAATTGTGATACAGTGAATTATAAGTGAAATAATCTGTCTTTAAACAATTGTTGGAAAAATTACTTGTGTCATGCACAAAGTAAATGTCCTAACTGACTTGCCAAAACTATAGTTTGTTGACATGACATTTGTGGAGTGGTTGAAAAACGAGTTTTAATGACTCCAACCTAAGTGTATGTAAACTTCCGACTTCGACCAATAGATTTTCCATATACAGTTGAAAGAACAGACGATTCTTGGTCGACGTAGATTTTTTGGGGGGGTAGGAACAGCCCTAATGTAGAGTAAACAACAGCCACTAGATGGCAGCTTTTACACAGCTAACAAAATATACAAGTTCAGTGAGAGGAACCTCAAGGTGATATTTTCTTCTAATGGAACAAATGGCCCGTCTCCTCAGAGTAAGAGTGCTGGGCTGGGTTTCCTAAAAGCATCGTAGCACTAAGAACATATTTCGTCCGTTGTAATTCCATTGAAACTAAATGATCTTAGTACGATGCCGCTTTTGGGAAACCCAGCCCTGGACATTACATGGACATGACGAGCCTGATCACCACTTCTACACCCAGCCCTGGACATTACATGGACATGACGAGCCTGATCACCACTTCTACACCCAGCCCTGGACATTACATGGACATGACGAGCCTGATCACCACTTCTACACCCAGCCCTGGACATTACATGGACATGACGAGCCTGATCACCTGCTCTTCTTCCTCCACTAACCTGTGGCTGTCTCCTCAGGAATGTAATGGCCTCTTCAAAGTACTCCAGGTCAAAGTGTGCAGGAACGTTTCTGGGCATGTCCTGGTAGCCGTAGTAGGCCAGCGCCAGAACCACGAATCCTTTGTTAGCCAGCAGACTGGCCCGGACCTCTGATAGACCTCCACCCAGAATATGCACATCTAGTACCCCAGGAAATGGACCCTGACCTAAGGAGGGGGAATAGGTTTCTGTTGGTTTCTGGCATGACTACCTATATAATACTTATGCAATGCAAAGTTGGCCTCGTCTAATACAAAGGCCTATGGAACATCTAACATTGTCATTTGTTATTTTCTTAGAACTCACACCACCACATTGGCACAATTAAATCAGAATTAATATTGGCCCTTTGGTTTAACAAAAACATGGAGGTGTAGGCCTACAGTATATACAATCAATGGATTTCCATTTCCTTATACCAATGTTTATTAATACTGGTCCTGTGGACACAAAAATACAATTTCCCACTTGAGAGCAGTTTGAATGGCCTAAATTACTAACCGGGTGGTAGAAAGAGGACTCCCCGAATTCTTCCTTCTTTCAAGCCCAACGGTATCCTCCTCGCCCCCTCTGTCATGAACCGCCTCTCGTTGGTCGCTGTGGCCAAGAGCTCACCTGTATCCCCATGCAGAACATCTATATTCACCATAATTGAACCCAACACATTATTTTTTAACATTTTGCTGTGTGGAGTCTCGGGCGCCATGGCCCAAAACAAGCCCATGGGTTCAACTCCCGTGTAACTGCCGCAAAGAGAAGGAGAGCGGCAAAGGTCCACTTGTCCTGTAGCATCTGCCTTATACACGGAGGAAGCTCTGAAGATGACCCCTTTATCGTCCCGGAGGTTGGACCTTAACTCCACTTTCTGGTACGGAGATAGTCCATCTACCTGCACGTGTAGTGGCTCGTCGAAGAAACAGCGAGGGCTGGGGAGAAACCTAAAACGAACCTGTTGAGAACGGGACACCATTGTTGTTTTGTGAACCTGTAGAAACCAAGGCTGCGTTCGTCTTTACGCTCTGACACGTTCAATTGAATGGAATGTTGCTGTACCAGTTGAAGAGCGGGGAGAGGTTGTTTGTTTGGGAACACTTATTTTTCTTCTTCTTCATCGTCAAGGTTTTATAGCAGAATACACCAATTGTTGTGTATTGCTGCCATCTACTGCACCGGGAACACTGCGGTCCACACTCAAAGTAGACAGCCCTCGGCCCTAAACCCTAAACCCTCAGACCTTGAATTACGTTTTACATCGTCACATCCGAGTGTATCTTAAATGTTGTTGTTTTTTCTATTTAAATTAAAATGTATTATTGTTAACAACATACACACATTTATAATTATAGCAGCTTTGTTGTTGGTAGAGTATTGAATTGTCTTAAAATATAGTTACATTTATTTTTGTAAGGTAAGAAAAGTTTACATTTGTGAATATGAAATTTGTCCCCCCAAAATATTAAACGAATTACATAAAATTGTTTTAACTTATTTCTATCGTAGGTAAAGAATCCAAGCAGTACATCTCTCCATAAAAGTGTAAAATCTTCATAAATGTGTTAAATTATAAATCTACTGATGTCTTGCCACAGTTTTCTTACATGAATACAATGCCAAAAAAGATGCAACACTGTTTCTGGGTGGTCCTTACAAAAGGTACAATTTGAATTTATGTTTTTCTTAAACTTCTTCATATAGTGGTTGGCAGGATAATATTTATGAATAATTTTTAAATAAACTTCCTTTATTTAGTTAATTAACAAATTAATGTGTGTGTGCAACGTCCAAACTTTTTCCCAACAGATAATATCAATAAAACCATTCCAATCAGGCATGACAACATCCTGTTGAAACAAGACTCATATAGCTCTATTGTTGTTGAATGTACTAAAATAAAAACAAATATTTCCTGCTGATGAGTCAACAGGGTTAATCGTAGTTATGTTCTGAGGGTCAGGTCTCGACACGTTCCTGAATAATAAAGCAACACCTGAGGGAATGGCATCTAAAACAATTGCAAAATCTTTAGGTGTTATAGGGATCTTGTAAAGTTACAAGAATGACTTAAAACTAAGTAAAAGACCCTCTGCATTTACCAGTTGGCTCACCAATAGGATATTATTACGGAACCAATATTCTAAAAACAAAGAAGTATTTTTATTTTTATACAATCCTGTCCCGATTATTCCATATATAATATCTGTGTGGAGAAAAATTATTCTTAGAAATTAAGGACCATGACAAGAAAACCTGCCAATGAAAAGCAGAGAGTTTCACTGGAACTTTGTCAAAGCTCAAGAGGGCGCCAACAGAGAGGGCTGCCTCACTTCTTAGGAAACTTTGCAGTATTTAGCTTTTTTATGTATTATTTCTTACATTGTTAGCCCAGAAAATCGTTTTATTACATACAGTACAGCCGGTAAAAACGACTGAAAATCAGAGCGACGTCTACAGACAATCACTTCTTTGCCCGCTTTGAGGATAATACAGTGCCACCGTCGCGACCCGCAACCAAGGACTGTGGGCTCTCCTCCGTGGCCAACAGGAGTAAGATATTTAAACTTGTTAACCCTCGCAAGGCTGCCGGCCCAGACAGCATCCCTAGCCGTGTCCTCAGAGCATGCGCAGACCAGCTAGTTTGTGTGTTGACGGACATATTCAATCGCTCCCTATCCTAGTCTGCTGTCCCCACAGGCTTCTAGATGGCCACCATTGTTGCTGTACCCAAGAAGACAAAAGGTAACTGAACTAAATGACTATGACCCCGTAGCACTCACTTCTGTCATCATGAAGTACTTTGAGAGGTTAGTCAAGGATCATATCACCTCCACCTTACCTATCACCCTAGACCCACTTCAATTTGCTTACTGACCTAATAGGTCCACAGACGATGCAATCGCCATCACACTGCACACTGCCCTATCCCATCTGGACAAGACGAATACCTATGTAAGAATACAGTTCATTGACTATAGCTCAGCATTCAACACCATAGTACCCTCCAAGCTCATCAGTAAGCTTGAGGCTCTGGGTCTCAACCCCGCCCTGTGCAATTGGGTCCTGGACTTTCTGACGGGCCGCCCCCAGGTGGTGAAGGTAGGAAACAACATCTCCACTTCGCTGATCCTCAACACTGGGGCCCAACAAGGGTGCGTGCCATGCATGCCTCCAATTCAGTAATACATTTTGCAGACGACACAACAGTAGTGGGCTTGATTACCAACAATGACAAGACAGCCTACAGGGAGGTGAGGGCACTCGGAGTGTGGCGTCAGGAAAGCAACCTCTCACTCAACATCAACAAAATGAGATGATTGTGAACTTCAGGAAATAGCAGAGGGAGCACACCCCTATCCACATCGACGGCACAGTAGGCGAGAAGGTGGAAAGTTCCTCAACGTACACATTGCGAAAAAACTGAAATGGTCCACAGACAGTGTGGTGAAGAAGACGCAACAGCACAACGCATCACCGGGGGCGACCTACCTGCCCTCCAGGACACCTACAGCACCCGGTGTCACAGGAAGGCCAAAAAAATCACCAAGGACAACAACCACCCGAGCCACTGCCTGTTCACCCCGCTACCATCCAAATCAAATCTAATTTTATTGGTCACATACACATGGTTAGCAGATGTTATTGTGAGTATAGCGAGGTCAGTACAGGTGCATCAAAGCTGGGACCGAGAGACTGAAAAATAGCTTATATGTCAAGGCCATCAGACTGTTAAACAGCCATCACTAACTCAGAGAGGCTGCTGCCTACATACAGACTTGAAATTATTGGCCACTTTAATAAATGGATCACTAGTCACTTCAATAATGCCACTTTAATAATGTTTACATATCTTGCATTACTCATCTCATATGTATATACTGCATTTTATACCATCTATTGCATCTTGCCTATGTTGCTCTGTCATTGCTCATCCATATATTTATATGTACATATTCTCATTCACCCCTTTAGATTTGTGTGTATTAGGTAGTTGTTGGGGAATTGTTAGATTACTTGTTAGATTACTTGTTAGATATTACTGCACGGTCAGAACTAGAGGCACAAGCATTTCACTACACTTGCATTAACATCTGCTAACCATGTGTATGTGACCAATACAATGTGATTTATTTTATTTATTTTATAATTGCAAACCAACATGAAGTTAAGGCCACCAAAAGTAGAGAAGACATGATGAGGAATAAAGTTACACATAGAAATGGGTCTTCTTAGGAATTGTTTTACCCAATTGATCTTAAAATTATTATTTAAGGTAGTAAAATCCAGAAAATTCAGCCCACCATACTCATAAGTGTTCATTACAACAGTTTTTCTAATGTAATGGGTACGGTTTCTCCACAGAAAGTTGAAAAGCATCTGGTCTATCTCTTTGCTTTTTTTACCGTCAAGATATAAAGACAGAGTGGCATATGTTACTCTAGAGATAATCTCAGCCTTGGTTATTAGGACTCTTCCTTTTATTAAAGATAAGCCCCTCTGTAGCCATTGATTTAGCTACTTCTGAGAGGTTTTAATAAGAGCATTAAAATTTAAGCCTCTACATTTCTGGGCCCAGATTCACAAAACCTTCTTAAGAAGAAATTTCTTCTTAACTGCCATTTTTTTCCTTAACTATAGACTTATGAAGAAAGTTAAGCAAAGTTGTTATTCCTCAAAGGTTCTTGGAAATGTTTGAATCTTGAAGTTCTTGGATTTGTTCTTAATTCCAAGATAGCTAAACCCCTTGTCTAAACTCTGGGCAGAGAGAGAATAAGCTCATGAAAGCAATTGAACATGTGCAATTCACTCACAGACTTCATCTGAAATGGTCCCGTATTGATTATTTTAAAAGCAATAACATGTTTTAGAACAGTAATCTCAGTATGAAATATATTAACATGATTGCCATTGCTAGCTAGATAGCTAGCTAAAACGGTTGCCTAGCAACACACATTTTGAGAAGATTGACAAGAAGATATTTGAAAAGTATTCTTAAGTTTTTGCGTAAGAAGTGTGTTGTAAATCTGGGCTCTGAAACTTAGTAATGGTTATGCCTAAATATGTAATTTCTTCTTTCTCTGGAAAACCATAATATGAGGGTGTCACACAATCTTTGACAGTTCACATTTATTAATGTTAAGACAGACCATATGTTTTGGAAAAGGATTCTATCACATTGATCGACATGGGAATCTGACTAGCGTCTTTCAGAAAAAGTGTAGTATCATCTTGTCCTGTTTGGGCGCATGAACCGCTAACGGGACACCTACGACAACATCCGGTGAAATTGCAGAGCCCGAAATTCAAAATACAAAAATCGTAATATTAAACATTCATAAAAATACAAGTGTCATACATCATTTAGAAGCATAACTTCTTGTTAATCCAACCGCGTTGTCAGATTTCAAAAAGGCTTTACGGCGAAAGCATACCATGCGATTATCTGAGGACAGCGCCCCACATCAAAATGCTTTTTCAACCAGCACAGGCGTCACAAAATCACAAATAGCGATTAAATAAATCACTTACCTTTGAAGATCTTCCTCTGTTTGCAATCCCAAGGGTCCCAGCTACACAATGAATGGTCGTTTTGTTCGATAAAGTCCTTCTTTATATCCAAAAAAGTCAGTTTAGTTGGCGCCAATGATCTCAGTAATCCACTCAACATGCATGCAAATGAATCCAAAAAGTTACCGGTAAAGTTCGTCCAAACAAGTCAAACGATGTTTCTAATTAATCCTCAGGTACTCTAATATCTAAATAAATGATTATATTTAAGACGGAGAATAGTATGTTCAATAGGGAAGATAAATAACGAAGAGCGCGCACCTCATTCAAGCGCCAACAAGACTACTTTTCTAATGAGAGACACCTTGGAAAAACTACAACTACTTGCTCATTTTTCAAAAAACAAGCCTGAAACCCTTTCTAAAGACTGTTGACATCTAGTGGAAGCCATTGGTACTGCAATCTGGGTCCTATCTATTTGTATTTCCCATAGGCTAGCATTGAAATGACCTGTGACCTCATTAAAAAAAAAATCCTCTGGTTTTCGCCTGCCATATCAGTTCTGTTATATTCACAGACAGACACTTCAGAGTGTTTTCTATCCAATGCTACCAAGTATATGCATATCCTAGCTTCTGGGCCTAACAGGCAGTTTACTTTGGGCACGTCAGTCATCCGAAATTCCGAACAATAACCAGTATGCTAATGATGTAACGGCGGTCCTCCTCCTCTTCATCTGAAGAGGAGGAGTATTGAGGGAACCAAGGCGCAGCGTAGTGAAAAGACATATTTTATTAACGAAACACGAACTTGATTAAACTAACAAAAACAACAAACGGTGTAGACAGACCTAGACGACGTACTTACATAAAACAAGAAAACGCACGAATAGGAACATAGGCTACACAAACCGAACAAACCGTAAACAGTCCCGCGTGGTGTACAAACACAGACACGGAAGACAATCACCCACCACGAACACTGTGACAACGCCTACCTAAATATGACTCTTAATTAGAGGAACGCCAAACACCTGCCTCTAATTAAGAGCCATACCAGGCAACCCAAAACCAACACAGAAACAGAAAACATAGAATGCCCACCCAACCTCACGTCCTGACCAACTAACACACATACCAAACTAACATAAATAGGTCAGGAACGTGACAAATTAAGTTAATGTCCTTGGTGGAAAACTTGAAGTTGAGCTTAAACACAACCACGCTAAAGCTATTAATGTACCTAGCAAGCTAGATACAGTTACCCATAACTTAGAGTTTGATTATTTATTCCAATAAATTTCAGAATTCCAGCAAATATTTTTATGAAGCTAGCTACGTTTTATAGGCTCCTTACTACGAGACTAAGCCAATTTATCAACTCTAAAATCAATGTAATATATATATATTAGCAAGCTAGCATCATCATTTTGTCAGCCATGCAGAAAATGCAGTCGTGTTGATAACATTTGACACTTCGCCGCACCGGAGTATGACAGGTGACTACAGTATGCATTAAATTGTGGGTCATATCAACCCCACAAGCAATCACAGGTCTTCACTCTCTTCCTCGAGCTAAATTGAGTGCTAAAGGGGCAACGTTACTGAACGTTTGTGAATTGGACCTCTACTAAAGATGACAATCAAACTGCATCTGGGTTTCGACGGGGAATTGGCTAGCATGAGGCAGGACATAAGATTTGTATAACTAAACCAAAATAGACCACAACCTGCCATTTCCAATGGGAACAAATTAGTCATAGTTGCATAATCTCAGCCAAAATCCATCTCCTTCTATCTTCTCCCGATGCCGGACCATTGGGCTTCCTCTCACTACCATATTTGGTAGTGAGTGGAAACGCCAAGCGGATGCTTCACATTTGTACATCCGGTGAAATATCTGTCTCATTGTTCTATCTGTAGCAGCACTGTCTTCTTCTTCTCTGATATAATGGCAGTCCGCAAACAAACGTTACCGTGCTGGAGTGTGGTCAATCACAGTTTACAACATGAGCAAAGTATAGAGTTCACACAGTACATTTCCTGGCCTGCCCCGCCTCCCCTCGCGGTCAAGCTATCTGTCTGTGCCAAGTCACAGGGAAACAGTCAAATAGAAATCCAAGCAAATTAAACAAAGCATCATAAACAACAGCTGTAGACTAACAGTGAAATGATTACTTATGGGCCCTTCCCAACAATGCAGAAAGAAAGAAAGAAAATAGAGAAATAATAGAAAAGTAAAACGTGTAATAATAAAAAATAATAATAAATAAACAATGAGTAACGATAACTTGGCTATATACACGGGGTACCAGTACTGTGCAGGGCAGTGGAGGGTGCTGAGGGGAAGACGGCTCATAATAATGGCTGGAACGGAGATCATGGAATGGCAACAAACCATGTGTTCGCCGTATTTGATACCATTCCACTTGTTCCGCTCCAGCCTTTACCACGAGCCCGTGTCACCAACCTCCTGTGGTGCAGGGGTACCAGGTAATTGAGGTATATGTATACATATAGGTAGAAATAAAGTGACAGATAGTTAACAGTAGCAGCAGCGTGTGTGATGAGTCAAAAATGGGTCAATGTAGATAGTCTGAGTAGCTATTTGGTTAACTAGTTAATGAACTATTTATCAGTCTTATGGCTTGGGGGATAGAAGTTGTTCAGGGTCCTGTTGGTTGCAGAATTGGTGTATCGGTACCGCTTGTGGTGCGGTAGCAGAGAAAACAGTCTATAACTTGGGTGGCTGGGTTATTTGACAATTTATTGGGCCTTCCTCTGATATAGAGGTCCTGGATAGCAGAGAGCTCGGCCCCAGATATGTACTGGGTTGTACGCACTACCTCTGTAGCGCCTTGCGATCGGATGCCAAGTAGTTGCCATACCAAGCGATGATGCAGCCAGTCAAGATGCTCTCAATGGTGCAGCTGTAGAACTTTTTGAGGATCTGAGGGTCCATGCCAAACCTTTTCAGCCTTCTGAAGAGGAATAGGCATTGTTGTGCCCTCTTCACGACTGTGTTGGTGTGTGTGGACCATGATAGAGCCTTAGTGATGTGGACACCGAGGAACTTTAAGCTCTCAACATGCTCCACTACAGTATCATTGATGTAGTCTTAATTCATTCCTACTTAGATGTGTGTGTATTGGGGATATGTTGTGTAATTTGTTAGATATTACTTGTTAGATATTACTGCACTGTCGCAGCTAGAAGCACAAGCATTTCGCTACACCCGCAATAACATCTGTTAATCACGTGTATGTGATCAATAAAATTTGATTTGATTTGGGCGTGCTCGGCCCTCCGTTTCCTGTAGTTCACAATATGCTCTTTTGTCTTGCTGACGTTGAGGGAGAGGTTGTTGTCCTGGCACCACACGGCCATGTCTCTGATCTCCTCCCTATAGGATGTTTCATCATTGTCGGGGGTGAACAGGGAGTACAAGAGGGGACGAAGCAGGCACCACTGAATGGCCCCTTGTTGAGGGTCAGCGTGGCGGATATGTTGTTGCCTACCCTCACTACCTGGGGGCGGCCCTTCAGGAAGTCCAGGATCCAGTTACAGAGGGAGGTGTTCAGCCGCAGGGTAGTTTAGTGATAAGTTTGGAGGGCACTATGGTGTTGAACACTGAGCTGTAGTCATTGAACAACATTCTCACATAGGTGTTCCTCTTGTCCAGGTGGGAGAGGGCAGTGTGGAGTGCAATATAGATTGAGTCATCTGTGGATCTGTTGGGGCGGTATGCAAATTGGAGTGTGTCCAGGGTGTCTGGGATAATGATGTTGATGTGAGCCATAACCAGCCTTTCAAAGCATTTCATGGCTACAGATGTGAGTGCTACAGGGTGATAGTCATTTAAACAGGTTACCTTGGCGTTCTTGGGCACAGGGACTATGGTCAGACACTTGCCAGCTGGTCAGCGCATGCTCTGAGTACGCCTCCTGGTAATCCATCTGGCCCTGTGGCCTTGTGAATGTTAACCTGTTTAAAGGTCTTCCTCACATCGGCTACGGAGAACGTGATCACGCAGTCGTCCAGAACAGCTGGTGCTCTCATGCATGGTTCAGTGTTGCTTGCATCGAAGCAAGCATAGAAAACATCTGGTAGGCTTGCGTCACTGGTCAGCTCGCGGCTGGGTTTATATTTACGCTTTGCCTGTTTGATGGTTCGTTGCAGTGCTTAGCGGGATTTCTTATAAGCATCCAGATTAGTGTCCCACTCCTTGAAAGCGGCAGCTCTAGCCTTTAGCTCAGTGCAGATGTTGCCTGTAATCCATGGCTTCTGGTTGGGATATGTACGTACGGTCACTGTCAGGACGTCGTCGTCAACGCACGTATTAATGAAGCCGGTGACATCAGGTGAATCCCGGAACGTATTCCAGTCTGCGCTAGCGAAACAGTCCGGTAGTTTAGTATCTGCTTCCGTATTCAGGGGCGGACTTAGTTATTTGGAGGCCCCAGGCAGAGGCCAGACTGAGCCCCCCTCCTTTAAAGTAAAGGCAGTGCCTTCAGAAAGTATTCATAGCCTTTGACCTATTCCACATTTTGTTGTGTTACAGCCTGAATTCCCCCATCTACACACAGTATCCCATAATGAAAACATGTTTTAAGAAATGTGTGCAAATGTATTGATATACAGAAATATCTAATTTATGTACAGTACCAGTCAAAAGTTTGGACACACCTACTCATTCAAGGGATTTGCTTTATTTTCACTATTTTCTATATTGTAGAATAATAGTGAAAACATCTAAAAAATAAAATAGCACATATGGAATCTTGTAGTAACCAAAAAAAATGTTAAACAAACAAAATATATTTTATATTTGAGATTCTTCAAAGTAGCCACCCTTTGCCTTGATGACAGCTTTGCACACTCTTGGCATTCTCTCCACCAGCTTCATGAGGTAGTCACCTGGAATGCATTTCAATTAGCAGTTGTGCCTTGTTAAAAGTTAATTTGTGGAATTTCTTTCCTTCTTAATGCGTTTGAGGCAATCGGTTGTGTTGTGACAAGGTAGGGCTAGTATACAGAAGATAGCTCCATCTGGTAAAAGACCAAGTCCGTATGATGCGAAGAACAGCTCAAATAAGCAAAAAGAAACGACAGTCCTTCATTATTTTAAGACATGAAGGTCAGTCAATCCGGAAAATTTTAAGAACTGATGTCACAAAAACCATCAAGCGCTATGATGAAACTGGCTCTCGTGAGGACCGCCACGGAATGGAAGACCCAGAGTTACCTCTACTGCAGAGGATAAGTTCATTACAACTGCACCTCAGATTGCAGCCCAAATAAATGCTTCACAGAGTTCAAGTAACAGACACATCTCAACATCAACTGTTCAGAGGAGACTGCGTGAATCAGGCCTTCATGGTCGAATGCTGCAAAGAAACCACTACTAAAGGACACCAATAATAAGAAGAGACTTCTTATTGGTTCCCACCGTGAAGCATGGAGGAGGAGGTGTG
The DNA here is from genome assembly GCF_016432855.1 of Salvelinus namaycush. Taxonomy (NCBI): domain Eukaryota; kingdom Metazoa; phylum Chordata; class Actinopteri; order Salmoniformes; family Salmonidae; genus Salvelinus; species Salvelinus namaycush. Next base: position 35,160,530 of record NC_052335.1, read on the forward strand.
AGGGTGTGGTTTTTAATTTACTGGTGACACTGTCTGTGATTTATTTAGAATTCAAGGCACACTTAACCAGCATGGCTACCACAGCATTTTGCAACGATTCTCCATCCCATCGGGTTTGTGCTTAGTCGAGCTATCATTTTGTTTTTCAACAGGACAACGACCCAACACACCTCCAGGCTGTGTAAAGGCTATTTTCTCAAGAAAGAGAGTGATGGAGTGCTGCATCAGATGACCTGTCCTCCACAATCACCTGACCTCAACCTAATTGAGATGGTTTGAGATGAGTTGGACCGCAGAGGGATGGAAAAGCAGGCAACAAGTGCTCATCATATGTGGGAACTCCTTACAGACTTTTGGAAAAGCATTCGTCATGAAGCTGATTGAGAGCATGCCAAGAGTGTGTGAAGCTGTCATCAAGGCAAAGGGTGGCAACTTTGAAGAATATCAAATATAAAATATATTTTGATTTGTTTAACACTTTTTTGGTTACTATGTGATTCCATATGTGTTATTTCATCATGTTGATGCCCTCACTATTATTCTACAATGTAGAAAATAGTCAAAATAAATAAGAACCCTGGAATGAGTAGGTGTGTCCAAACTTTTGACTGCTACTGTAAGTATTCACACCCTTGAGTCAATACTTTGTAGAATAACCTTTTGCAGTGATTAGAGCTTTGAGTCGTCTTGGGTATGTCTGTACCAGCTTTGTTCATCTGGATTTGGGGATTTTCTCCCATTATCTCTAGCTGGTTTTCTCAAGTGGTCAATTTTCTTCTTCACGATTGGCTGAATCCTCCTGATGACCTGGTTGGACATGACTCCAACAGGGTCCACCAGGAGGGATCAGCCAATAACGTTGAAAGTCCGTCCCATCCAGTTGGCTACAGTAAAATGGTGGAAGCCCTCAATGGCGCTTCCCATGTAATACGGGCTTTTGGCCACTAGAGGCCTCTATCATTCATTTATTATACAGTCATTTGCCTGACTGCGGTCTCGACTACTGGTTCCCATGGACACCGTGCGAAAGCGAGGCGGCTGGTGTGTTTCCGCTTACCTCACACTGAGAAGAACGAAACCGGTTAGCTTTTGGGACGAAGCGAAGGAAAGGACAATACCATACGAAATAAGCCATTTCGCGCTTAACTTAACAATTGGAGGATAGTCTGTCTATTTTAATTATTTGAGTCCATGTCCCGACAGTGAGAACGAAGAGGAGGGCTTGAAGGTATTTAGGCTTTTCGTTGGTAAGTGTCTTCTTCTGTTTGTCTCAAGCTACCGGTAAGCATACGGAATCTGTCTGGCTTGTGCTGCATACTGGCGCTGTTAGGTTCTCCCTCTCTGTCAGTATCATATTCTGATGTTGGCCTCCTGCTTGGTTTAGGCCTATTTTCTAGATGTTGTACCAGTGAAAAACAGAAACAAATGTTACTAGTTAATACTTTTGTCATTTTTGCCAACATCTGTCTGTTAACTGTTACTACTAAGCTTCTATGTGAGCTCAACAATGTCCTAGGGGACAAGGTTGGCTAGCTAACGTAAGATCTAGTTACTAGTTAGCGGGTTTGAACTTTGGATTTTTGTGTTGATCTGTAATTTAAGGTTATCTGACCCATCAGGCGATTTGAACCTTCAAAAGATCTTCAGTGTTTGTAAACCAACAATGGCATGTCAGTCAGTGGGTCTTTTGCAACAACAGAGATAGAAAGGTCGGCCAAGGGCCATTGTAATGAGGAAGGAACCCCGTTGTGTTGTGGATGATTAGCCGGGGGGGGGGTCACAATGCCTAGTAAAATAGATGCCATAATAGCTATCTACCAGTAGGACCATAAAAAGTTACTGATAACCAGTTCGTGAAAGACATAACTCTGTGATTATACAAGTTGCCCATCCCTTTAGATGGGTGTTACTACAACAGACTGGGACTCTGTCTAATAAACGTGATCATAAGTTTTCTACAGAAGATAATGTAGTAGCTAGTTATCCAGTTACAGCAGTAACCTACATTGTGGTAACCTTAGGGCTGTAATATTGGCTCTCAGTAATATTTCCCAACCGTTTTACATGTTGACGTGTCCTGACATGCCAGCAGATCACTAGCAATGCATTTCAATCTACAGTGTGTAATTGTTGTAATCTTAGCGCTTTACTGGTACATTGTTGCAATTAATCCTTATGTTCAACTGATTACATTGTGTCAATATATATATATATATATATATGTGTGTGTGTGTGTGTGTGTGTGTGTGTGTGTGTGTGTGTGTGTGTGTGTGTGTGTGTGTGTGTGTGTGTGTGTGTGTGTGTGTGTGTGTGTGGACCATGATAGATCATTCCTGATGTGGACACCGGGGAATGTATGTAGATGTATGCGTGTGTACAGTCGGCCGGGCATGCGCGCTGCACTCTGTTTAGCTGGCAGTACAGTTGCACGTGTTAACGCGTGTGACTCGTGTCGATTCAGCATCAGCTGTACTAGTATGAGGACATTCTATATTTACATTTTGCCAAGTCTGCTAGGCGCAGTTAATAGATTGTAATATATATTTTTTAGTTTAAGCGGTAGACTTACATATTGTGGTTATATCACAGCCCAGTTAAAGTAATTTATTATTACAAACCAATTAAGACAACAACTTAGGTAAGTAGAATTTGATAAGCAACAAATCCAGTTAAGTTAACCAAATAAGTGATGCTTATTTGGTCGAATATAAATTGTTTCAAATTAGCAACAAAACATTTTGTTGACCAAATATGACACTCACTCATTGACCTCATACAAAAATGTTGGTGGACAGATTTTGGGCGGAGTAAAACCTCCATAAAAGATTCCTCACTTAGGTTTATTTCCGTGGATAGATATTTGGTGGTTGCCTCTTCCTCTCTGCTCCTACTCTCTCTGTCCCTCTCTCTTCCTCTTCCTCTCTGCTCCTACTCTCTCTGTCCCTCTCTCTTTCTCTCCCTCCCCATGCTGCCTCTTCCTCTCTGCTCCTACTCTCTCTGTCCCTCTCTCTTTCTCTCCCTCCCCATGCTGCCTCTTCCTCTCTGCTCCTACTCTCTCTGTCCCTCTCTCTTTCTCTCCCTCCCCATGCTGTCTCTCTCTTCCTCTCCCCCCCCATGCTGTCTCTCTCTTTCTCTCCCTCCCCATGCTGTCTCTCTCTTCCTCTCCCTCCCCATGCTGTCTCTCTCTTTCTCTCCCTCCCCATGCTGTCTCTCTCTCTCTCCCTCCCCATGCTGTCTCTCTCTTTCTCTCCCTCCCCATGCTGTCTCTCTCTTTCTCTCCCTCCCATGCTGTCTCTCTCTTTCTCTCCCTCCCCATGCTGTGTCTCTCTCTTCCTCTCCCTCCCCATGCTGTGTCTCTCTCTTCCTCTCCCTCCCCATGCTGTGTCTCTCTCTTCCTCTCCCTCCCCATGCTGTTTCTCTCTTTCTCTCCCTCCCCATGCTGTGTTTCTCTCTTTCTCTCCCTCCCCATGCTGTGTTTCTCTCTTTCTCTCCCTCCCCATGCTGTCTCTCTCTCTTTCTCTCCCTCCCCATGCTGTCTCTCTCTCTTTCTCTCCCTCCCCATGCTGTTTCTCTCTTTCTCTCCCTCCCCATGCTGTCTCTCTCTTTCTCTCCCTCCCCATGCTGTCTCTCTCTTTCTCTCCCTCCCCATGCTGTGTCTCTCTCTTCCTCTCCCTCCCCATGCTGTGTCTCTCTCTTCCTCTCCCTCCCCATGCTGTTTCTCTCTTCCTCTCCCTCCCCATGCTGTTTCTCTCTTCCTCTCCCTCCCCATGCTGTTTCTCTCTTTCTCTCCCTCCCCATGCTGTGTTTCTCTCTTTCTCTCCCTCCCCATGCTGTCTCTCTCTCTTTCTCTCCCTCCCCATGCTGTCTCTCTCTCTTTCTCTCCCTCCCCATGCTGTCTCTCTCTCTTTCTCTCCCTCCCCATGCTGTCTCTCTCTCTTTCTCTCCCTCCCCATGCTGTCTCTCTCTCTCTTTCTCTCCCACCCCATGCTGTCTCTCTCTCTTTCTCTCCCACCCCATGCTGTCTCTCTCTCTTTCTCTCCCTCCCCATGCTGTCTCTCTCTCTTTCTCTCCCCCCCCATGCTGTCTCTCTCTCTTTCTCTCCCACCCCATGCTGTCTCTCTCTCTTTCTCTCCCACCCCATGCTGTCTCTCTCTCTTTCTCTCCCTCCCCATGCTGTCTCTCTCTCTTTCTCTCCCACCCCATGCTGTCTCTCTCTCTTTCTCTCCCTCCCCATGCTGTCTCTCTCTCTTTCTCTCCCTCCCCATGCTGTCTCTCTCTCTTTCTCTCCCTCCCCATGCTGTCTCTCTCTCTTTCTCTCCCTCCCCATGCTGTCTTTCTCTCCCTCCCCATGCTGTCTTTCTCTCCCTCCCCATGCTGCCTCTCTCCATAGGAAGGCCCTCCTCTCTCGTTTCACTCTTATGCCTCTTTCTCTATGCCTCAGTCTGGGTTCTCTCCTCTCAGCCCCAGCCTGGCTCTAGGCAGCTCCATCAGAGTAGAGGGCTGAACTCAAGGCATTAGTCAGGCCTATCAGATGGCAATCTCTTCACGGCTGTTCCCTGGCACACTGAGTGCTCTGTTCCCAGACACATGCCTTTGCTCCCTCTCTCCCCCCTGCTCTCTCTCCCTCTCTCTCCCCTGCTCTCTCTCTCGCTCTCTCTCTCTCTCCCCTGCTCTCTCTCTCTCTCCCCTGCTCTCTCTCTCTCTCCCCTGCTCTCTCTCTCTCTCTCCCCTGCTCTCTCTCTCTCTCTCCCCTGCTCTCTCTCTCTCTCTCCCCTGCTCTCTCTCTCTCTCTCCCCTGCTCTCTCTCTCTCTCTCCTGCTCTCTCTCTCTCTCTCTCTCCTGCTCTCTCTCTCTCTCTCTCTCTCTCTCTCCCCCCTTCTCTCTCTCTCTCTCCCCTTCTCTCTCTCTCTCTCTCTCTCCCCTTCTCTCTCTCTCTCTCTCTCTCTCTCTCTCTCTCTCCCCCCTTCTCTCTCTCTCTCTCCCCTTCTCTCTCTCTCTCTCTCTCTCTCTCTCTCTCTCTCTCTCTCTCTCTCTCTCTCTCTCTCTCCCCTTCTCTCTCTCTCTCTCTCTCTCTCCCCTGCTCTCTCTCTCTCTCTCTCTCTCCCCTGCTCTCTCTCTCTCCCCCTGCGCTGCTCTCTCTCTCCTGCCTACTCTCTCCCCCTTCTATCTTTGCGCTCTAGAAGCCACGGGCAGCAGGGAAACCACAGCACGTTGGAGTGGAGGTATCCCTGCATTCTTTTCTTCCCCAAGTCTCTCTCACTTCCCTCCCATCCCTCTATCCTCTATTTCCTTCCCTCCTTCAGAAGTTGAGATCCTTAGGCGTGTTGTGCCAATATACATTAGGCTCACATGACTGACTGGTGAACAAGATAAGGATACCTCATGACCAGGAGGACTGTTTTGATGTTGTTGACAAACATCAGGCCCACTTTTGTCTGAGGAAGGAGTTGAGGACAGCACATTAAGAATGTTTCTTTGACATGAGACACAATTTTCCACTGGGATTTTACTGAGCTTGTAATCTGATTTACAGCAGCAATCAGCAATCAGGTGACAGTGGAGTAGTACTGACTTACAGCAGCATTCAGGTGACAGTAGAGTAGTACTGACTTACAGTGGAGTAGTACTGACTTACAGCAGCATTCAGGTGACAGTAGAGTAGTACTGACTTACAGTAGAGTAGTACTGACTTACAGTAGAGTAGTACTGACTTACAGTAGAGTAGTACTGACTTACAGTAGAGTAGTACTGACTTACAGTAGAGTAGTAATGACTTACAGTAGAGTAGTACTGACTTACAGCAGAGTAGTACTGACTTACAGCAGCATTCAGGTGACAGTAGAGTAGTACTGACTTACAGTAGAGTAGTACTGACTTACAGTGGAGTAGTACTGACTTACAGTAGAGTAGTACTGACTTACAGCAGCATTCAGGTGACAGTAGAGTAGTACTGACTTACAGTAGAGTAGTACTGACTTACAGTAGAGTAGTACTGACTTACAGTAGAGTAGTACTGACTTACAGTAGAGTAGTACTGACTTACAGTAGAGTAGTACTGACTTACAGCAGCATTCAGGTGACAGTAGAGTAGTACTGACTTACAGTAGAGTAGTACTGACTTACAGTGGAGTAGTACTGACTTACAGTAGAGTAGTACTGACTTACAGTAGAGTAGTACTGACTTACAGTAGAGTAGTACTGACTTACAGTAGAGTAGTACTGACTTACAGTAGAGTAGTACTGACTTACAGTGGAGTAGTACTGACTTACAGTGGAGTAGTACTGACTTACTGTGGAGTAGTACTGACTTACAGTGGAGTAGTACTGACTTACAGTAGAGTAGTACTGACTTACAGTGGAGTAGTACTGACTTACAGCAGCATTCAGGTAACAGTAGAGTAGTACTGACTTACAGTAGAGTAGTACTGACTTACAGTAGAGTAGTACTGACTTACAGTAGAGTAGTACTGACTTACAGTAGAGTAGTACTGAGAGCTTTTCCCCCTTAACCAGACAGAAGGGTGTGCTTCCCTAATGGCAGCCTATTCCCTATATAGTGCACTACTTTCCCTATATAATGTGCTACTTTTGACCAGAGCCCTATAGGCCATTGTCAAAAGTAGTGCACTAGCCTATATAGGGAATAGGGCGTCATGTGGGACAGGACCAAGATGTGAGAAGTTACAAGTAGGCCATCAGATTTCAGACTGAGAACACTCTACTGACCAGGGACAATGTTTATTTCTTGTAAGGATTCAATACGATATTCAGGAACATGGGTTGTAATTTCGGCACCCAGAACCAAATCTCGCCTGCTTGCGGACTAGATACTCTGTTTCGTCTGTCATGAGATTACATGGGTTGTAAAATTAACTAACTCATCTATGACACAACATCCAGAATAACATCAGTTGTGGGCACCAATTCAGACCACTAGGCTAAATGAATTATTTTTGGTCATCTGTGCAGATGACATCGGTTTTGTACCAATTTATTTCCAGTAACATATCCGTTTCATTGGCAGTTGTATTGTCAGCCTGGGGGCCAGAGTGTTTGTTTAAGGAAGTGTTCTGTTGATTGGCCGGTTTGTTCAAACTTTGAAGGTGTTGATCACTGTATAAAACCAGGAAACATTCATTTCTATTGCCATTGTGTTACGTTCCGTAAGAAGACATTGACGACAGAGGCCAAAACAATGCTTTCTTGAAGGGCCAACTGAGAGCAGAGCTCAACGGAAAGGCTGGGCGTTAGGAGCAGAGCAATATTAGGTTGTGTGTTAGTACGACTAGGTTGGGTGTTAGTACGACTAGGTTGGGTGTTAGTACGACTAGGTTGGGTGTTAGTACGACTAGGTTGGGTGTTAGTACGACTAGGTTGGGTGTTAGTGCGACTAGGTTGGGTGTTAGTGCGACTAGGTTGGGTGTTAGTGCGACTAGGTTGGGTGTTAGTGCGACTAGGTTGGGTGTTAGTACGACTAGGTTGGGTGTTAGTACGACTAGGTTGGGTGTTAGTACGACTAGGTTGGGTGTTAGTACGACTAGGTTGGGTGTTAGTACGACTAGGTTGGGTGTTAGTACGACTAGGTTGGGTGTTAGTACGACTAGGTTGTGTGTTAGTACGACTAGGTTGGGTGTTAGTACGACTAGGTTGGGTGTTAGTACGACTAGGTTGGGTGTTAGTACGACTAGGTTGGGTGTTAGTACGACTAGGTTGGGTGTTAGTGCGACTAGGTTGGGTGTTAGTGCGACTAGGTTGGGTGTTAGTGCGACTAGGTTGGGTGTTAGTACGACTAGGTTGGGTGTTAGTGCGACTAGGTTGGGTGTTAGTACGACTACTCTGCCTTATTACACAGTTATAATCATTAACGTGATTCAGTGTTCATTTCAGTGTTCATATCAGACAATCTACAGTAGCAGGCCGTGTGGTGATGCCATCCTCCTTGAGTGAATAGATCACGCAGCACGGTACCTTACTCTGCAGAGGACAACACAAGAAGACCTTGGAGGAGGCAGAATCGAGGTCAAACGATTTTAGGAATGTAAAAGATAAATAATGACTCAGGAAATAGATTACACACAATATATTCACAAGGTAAAACAAAAAAATATGTCCCTTCACTCTCCTGGTGGTCTTATTCCTACAGGCCAATCAGGCTGCTTTGTGTTGCAGAATTTCGCAACTTTGGATTCATTTATTTTTCATTTTACTTCTCACATTCTCAGGCTTGAGAAAGTAATCAAGCTCCTTCTGCTTTTGGCTTCCCATCACAAATATCACAGCAGCCTTGCTATGCAAACAGCTAGGCTACACCTGAAGAGGTCCTTTGAACTAACACAATATGACAGTTGATGTTGATTGTGTGTGTTTTTGTTTGTTGGTTAGAGAGGCGGGCCATCTTGTCCTTACCGAGTACATCTACGTCAACGAAGCTCTACAGAATATCCCAGAGTGCATTGCAAGTGCAACCAATGCTATGATGATGATGATGTTGTCTGTTCTGTTCAGACTATGGCCACTTGGCACGATGTAGTGCCAGCGTAGAGCGTTTACCACCTCCCACCAGCCGGTGTGCAGGTAACTCAGTCTTTCTACCGGGGAGCAGAACTCAAGGTGGCAGAAAGGGATCGGAATGGATTTTCATGGGCCACAAGGTGTGTGTGTGTCGCCGTTACCTACCGGGGCTCTGTTCTGGTGCCAGCTGCCACGCAGCAGAAATGGAATCCAATCACATTTCCCCCCCAGCTCTGTTCTGTTCAGCTCAGCAGCTCCATGCTATTAGCTATAAGGTGCTCAGCAGCCTAATGGACCCACTGCCCTCCACTCTCCTGAGGCATGCTGCTGACATGCCAGGATAGCTTGCTACTGCTAGGTTCAGTAGCCATGCTATTAGCTATTAGCTACCAGATCAGCAGGCTGGTTGTGACGACTGGCTAGCTCTGAGCTAATGGACCCACTGCCCTCCACTCTCCTGAGGCATGCTGCCTGCCAGGCTAGCCTGCTATTGCCACTGACTGCTGACTAATACAGCCTAACACTAGGCTATCGCTCCCTAATCGCTACCCAGTAATGAAGGTTCTACACCTGGATCTCCTTTGTGTTAATGATCTTAATTCCTTGATGTGGATTTCTTTTCTCCTTTTAGTTTTCTTTATCCGCTAGAGCTGAGTGTTACCTGTAGTTTCTCTGAGGGAGGGGGGGGCTAAGGGTAGTTTCTCTGAGGGAGGGGGGGCTAAGGGTAGTTTCTCTGAGGGGGGGGGGGGCTAAGGGTAGTGTCTCAGGGAAGGGGGGCTAAGGGTAGTGTCTCTGAAGGAGGGGGGGGCTAAGGGTAGTGTCTCTGAAGGGGGGGGGGGGGCTACGGGTAGTGTCTCTGAAGGAGGGGGGGGGGGCTAAGGGTAGTGTCTCTGAAGGAGGGGGGGGCTACGGGTAGTTTCTCTGAAGGAGGGGGGGCTAGGGTAGTTTCTCTGAAGGAGGGGGGGGCTAAGGGTAGTGTCTCTGAGGGAGGGGGGGCTAAGGGTAGTGTCTCTGAAGGGGGGGCTAAGGGTAGTGTCTCTGAAGGGGGGGCTAAGGGTAGTGTCTCTGAAGGGGGGGGGGGGCTAAGGGTAGTGTCTCTGAAGGGGGGGGGGGGCTAAGGGTAGTGTCTCTGAAGGGGGGGGGGGGCTAAGGGTAGTGTCTCTGAAGGGGGGGGGGGCTAAGGGTAGTGTCTCTGAAGGGGGGGGGGGCTAAGGGTAGTGTCTCTGAAGGAGGGGGGGGGGCTACGGGTAGTGTCTCTGAAGGGGGGGGGGGCTACGGGTAGTGTCTCTGAAGGAGGGGGGGGCTAAGGGTAGTGTCTCTGAAGGAGGGGGGCTAAGGGTAGTGTCTCTGAAGGAGGGGGGGCTAAGGGTAGTGTCTCTGAAGGAGGGGGGGGCTAAGGGTAGTTTCTCTGAAGGAGGGGGGGGGGCTACGGGTAGTGTCTCTGAAGGAGGGGGGGCTACGGGTAGTGTCTCTGAAGTAGGGGGGGCTAAGGGTAGTGTCTCTGAAGGAGGGGGGGCTAAGGGTAGTGTCTCTGAAGGAGGGGGGGCTAAGGGTAGTTTCTTTGAAGGAGGGGGGGCTAAGGGTAGTGTCTCGAGGGGGGGCTAAGGGTAGTGTCTCTGAAGGAGGGGGGGCTAAGGGTAGTGTCTCTGAAGGAGGGGGGGGGGGGCTAAGGGTAGTGTCTCTGAAGGAGGGGGGGGGGGGCTAAGGGTAGTGTCTCTGAAGGAGGGGGGGGGGGGGCTAAGGGTAGTGTCTCTGAAGGAGGGGGGGCTAAGGGTAGTGTCTCTGAAGGAGGGGGGGCTAAGGGTAGTTTCTTTGAAGGAGGGGGGGCTAAGGGTAGTGTCTCTGAAGGAGGGGGGGGGGGGCTAAGGGTAGTGTCTCTGAAGGAGGGGGGGGGGGGGCTAAGGGTAGTGTCTCTGAAGGAGGGGGGGGGGGGGCTAAGGGTAGTGTCTCTGAAGGAGGGGGGGGGGGGGCTAAGGGTAGTGTCTCTGAAGGAGGGGGGGGGGCTAAGGGTAGTGTCTCTGAAGGAGGGGGGGGGGGGGCTAAGGGTAGTGTCTCTGAAGGAGGGGGGGGGGGGGGCTAAGGGTAGTGTCTCTGAAGGAGGGGGGGGGGGCTAAGGGTAGTGTCTCTGAAGGAGGGGGGGCTAAGGGTAGTGTCTCTGAAGGAGGGGGGGGCTAAGGGTAGTGTCTCTGAAGGAGGGGGGGGGCTAAGGGTAGTGTCTCTGAAGGAGGGGGGGGGGGGCTAAGGGTAGTGTCTCTGAAGGAGGGGGGGGGGGGGGCTAAGGGTAGTGTCTCTGAAGGAGGGGGGGGGGGGGGGCTAAGGGTAGTGTCTCTGAAGGAGGGGGGGGGGCTAAGGGTAGTGTCTCTGAAGGAGGGGGGGCTAAGGGTAGTGTCTCTGAAGGAGGGGGGGCTAAGGGTAGTTTCTTTGAAGGAGGGGGGGCTAAGGGTAGTGTCTCTGAAGGAGGGGGGGCTAAGGGTAGTGTCTCTGAAGGAGGGGGGGGGGGGCTAAGGGTAGTGTCTCTGAAGGAGGGGGGGGGGGGCTAAGGGTAGTGTCTCTGAAGGAGGGGGGGGGGGGCTAAGGGTAGTGTCTCTGAAGGAGGGGGGGGGGGGCTAAGGGTAGTGTCTCTGAAGGAGGGGGGGGGGGGGCTAAGGGTAGTGTCTCTGAAGGAGGGGGGGGGCTAAGGGTAGTGTCTCTGAAGGAGGGGGGGCTAAGGGTAGTGTCTCTGAAGGGGGGGGGGGGCTAAGGGTAGTGTCTCTGAAGGAGGGGGGGCTAAGGGTAGTGTCTCTGAAGGAGGGGGGGGGGGGGCTAAGGGTAGTGTCTCTGAAGGAGGGGGGGGGGGGGGCTAAGGGTAGTGTCTCTGAAGGAGGGGGGGGGGCTAAGGGTAGTGTCTCTGAAGGAGGGGGGGGGCTAAGGGTAGTGTCTCTGAAGTAGGGGGGGCTACGGGTAGTGTCTCTGAAGGAGGGGGGGGCTAAGGGTAGTGTCTCTGAAGGAGGGGGGGCTAAGGGTAGTGTCTCTGAAGGAGGGGGGGGGGGGGGCTAAGGGTAGTGTCTCTGAAGGAAGGGGGGGGGGCTAAGGGTAGTTTCTCTGAAGGAGGGGGGGGGGCTAAGGGTAGTTTCTCTGAGGGAGGGGGGGGGGGGGGGGCTAAGGGTAGTTTCTCTGAAGGAAGGGGGGGGCTAAGGGTAGTGTCTCTGAAGGAGGGGGGGGGGGTTAAGGGTAGTTTCTCTGAGGGAGGGGGGGGGGGGGGGGGCGGCTAAGGGTAGTGTCTCTGAAGGAGGGGGGCTAAGGGTAGTTTCTGTCTCGCTCTGTTTCTCTGCTGTGATCTCAGCTCCAACATCTTTTTTTCCCCTCTCTCTTTCTCCGTTTTCCTTTACCTCTCCCTCTTTCTCATGAATCCCAGTAGATTACCTCTCCCTCTTTCTCATGAATCCCAGTAGATTACCTCTCCCTGTCTCATGAATCCCAGTAGATTACCTCTCCCTGTCTCACGAATCCCTGTAGATTACCTCTCCCTGTCTCACGAATCCCTGTAGATTACCTCTCCCTGTCTCATGAATCCCAGTAGATTACCTCGCCCTGTCTCATGAATCCCAGTAGATTACCTCGCCCTGTCTCATGAATCCCAGTAGATTACCTCTCCCTGTCTCATGAATCCCAGTAGATTACCTCTCCCTGTCTCATGAATCCCAGTAGATTACCTCTCCCTGTCTCATGAATCCCTGTAGATTACCTCGCCCTGTCTCATGAATCCCTGTAGATTACCTCGCCCTGTCTCATGAATCCCTGTAGATTACCTCGCCCTGTCTCATGAATCCCAGTAGATTACCTCTCCCTGTCTCATGAATCCCTGTAGATTACCTCTCCCTGTCTCATGAATCCCTGTAGATTACCTCTCCCTGTCTCATGAATCCCAGTAGATTACCTCTCCCTGTCTCATGAATCCCTGTAGATTACCTCTCCCTGTCTCATGAATCCCTGTAGATTACCTCGCCCTGTCTCATGAATCCCTGTAGATTACCTCGCCCTGTCTCATGAATCCCAGTAGATTACCTCTCCCTGTCTCATGAATCCCTGTAGATTACCTCTCCCTGTCTCATGAATCCCTGTAGATTACCTCTCCCTGTCTCATGAATCCCAGTAGATTACCTCTCCCTGTCTCATGAATCCCTGTAGATTACCTCTCCCTGTCTCATGAATCCCTGTAGATTACCTCTCCCTGTCTCATGAATCCCTGTAGATTACCTCTCCCTGTCTCATGAATCCCAGTAGATTACCTCGCCCTGTCTCATGAATCCCAGTAGATTACCTCTCCCTGTCTCATGAATCCCAGTAGATTACCTCTCCCTGTCTCATGAATCCCTGTAGATTACCTCGCCCTGTCTCATGAATCCCAGTAGATTACCTCTCCCTGTCTCATGAATCCCTGTAGATTACCTCTCCCTGTCTCATGAATCCCAGTAGATTACCTCTCCCTGTCTCATGAATCCCAGTAGATTACCTCTCCCTGTCTCATGAATCCCAGTAGATTACCTCTCCCTGTCTCATGAATCCCTGTAGATTACCTCTCCCTGTCTCATGAATCCCTGTAGATTACCTCTCCCTGTCTCATGAATCCCAGTAGATTACCTCTCCCTGTCTCATGAATCCCTGTAGATTACCTCTCCCTGTCTCATGAATCCCCGTAGATTACCTCTCCCTGTCTCATGAATCCCCGTAGATTACCTCTCCCTGTCTCATGAATCCCAGTAGATTACCTCTCCCTGTCTCATGAATCCCAGTAGATTACCTCTCCCTCTTTCTCATCTATCCCTGTAGATTACCTCTCCCTGTCTCATGAATCCCAGTAGATTACCTCTCCCTGTCTCATGAATCCCTGTAGATTACCTCTCCCTGTCTCATGAATCCCAGTAGATTACCTCTCCCTCTTTCTCATCTATCCCTGTAGATGACCTCTCCCTGTCTCATGAATCCCAGTAGATTACCTCTCCCTGTCTCATGAATCCCAGTAGATTACCTCTCCCTGTCTCATGAATCCCAGTAGATTACCTCTCCCTGTCTCATGAATCCCAGTAGATTACCTCTCCCTGTCTCATGAATCCCAGTAGATTACCTCTCCCTGTCTCATGAATCCCAGTAGATTACCTCTCCCTGTCTCATGAATCCCAGTAGATTACCTCTCCCTGTCTCATGAATCCCAGTAGATTACCTCTCCCTGTCTCATGAATCCCTGTAGATTACCTCTCCCTGTCTCATGAATCCCAGTAGATTACCTCTCCCTGTCTCATGAATCCCAGTAGATTACCTCTCCCTGTCTCATGAATCCCAGTAGATTACCTCTCCCTGTCTCATGAATCCCAGTAGATTACCTCTCCCTGTCTCATGAATCCCAGTAGATTGGAGTACTATATTCCCCAGTGGAGCCATCACAGTGCAGAATGGCTGCTTCATTAAATCAGTTATCCACAGCAGTAGAGATCAGAGGAATTTCATATTGATGATGGCGATTAAAACCAATGTTCTCTGTAATAGGAGACTTAGGCCTGGAATGAGACGTAGGCCTGGAATGAGACGTAGGCCTGGAATGAGACGTAGGCCTGGAATGAGACGTAGGCCTGGAATGAGACGTAGGCCTGTGTCTGGACTCTCACTCAATTCAATACATGCTATATTGGCATGAATGGGTGGTTGCCACTGTTGCCATAGCAATGTAGATGAAGTATTACAGAAATTAACAATATGTTTAAGCAACAATAATAATAAACAATCATACTTGGAAAATCAGGGCCTAAAATTAACTTTTTGGCCCACCACTGTGGCAGGTAGTTCTTCTTCTTTTTTTTTACCAGCAATATATATATTTTTTGTGCTATAATTACATAAAAATTGTATGAACTGCCTTAATTTTGCTGGATACCCAGCACGGGTAGCTGCTGCCTTGTTTTGGGATCGGAGTCTTTTAACCAAAATATCAGATGAGACAAAATGTTCAGCTGCCCTGTTAAGGGCGGGAGGTTACCGTGGTAAGGGGGCCACTCAAGTCCTGTCGTGTGTGTGTGTGTGTGTGTGTGTGTGTGTGTGTGTGTGTGTGTGTGTGTGTGTGTGTGTGTGTGTGTGTGTGTGTGTGTGTGTGTGTGTGTGTGTGTGTGTGTGTGTGTGTGTGTGTGTGTGTGTGTGGACCATGATAGATCATTCCTGATGTGGGTGTGTGTGAGAGAGATTTGGGATCTGACTAGGGCGTCTCTTTGCTATAAGTTGAAGCAGCAGACTCAAACCTAACGTTGAAAAACAGCTGAGCTTGTGAAGAAAACAATGTAAATGGGCAGAAAACACAAGGACAAAGTCTCATTTTGTAGACTTTAGAGTAAAATGATTTGCTGCGTGAGGTGGGATATAGGATTCTTATTTCTTTGTGCGATTAGCAGCTATGAAACAAAATGGCAGACCACTGCAGCATTTCTCTGCTGCAACTCACCCCATGTACTCATACTTGAATTTTGACTTTTAATTTGTGAATGTAACGCTCGCATTGTAGAGGCCTGCAAATTGACCACCCGCCAACGTGTGAAATAGACATTCTAACCTGCTAATACCTCAATCTACCCACATTTCGCTGGTGGCGAGTGTTAATTATATGCCTTGTCTGTACCCCACACAGACAATTATCTGTAAGGTAATCCTTCTGGGGCTTTCGTCTGCTTTCCAACAGACACTGGGAGACAAATTCCCCTTTCAGCAGGACAATAACCTAAAACACAAGGCCAGATATACACTGGAGTTGCTCACCAAGACGACATTGAATGTGCCCGAGTGGCCTACTTACAGTTTAGACTCAAATAGACTTGAAAATCTATAGCAAGACTTTAAAATGGGTGTCTTGACAGAGCTTATAGGACACTCAGAGCTTGAAGAATGTACAAATATTGTACAATCCAGGTGTACAAAGCTCTTAAAGATGAATCCAGAAAGACTTACAGCTGTTAATCACTGGAAAAGGTGATTCTAACATGTACTGACTCAGGAGGTTGAATAATTATCTAATCAATATATATATATTAGTATTTGTTTAAAAAAAAGTAATCTTCCACTTCGACATTAGTGTATTTTATGTCGATTGTTGACCCCAAAAAAAAGACAATTTAAATCGATTTAAATCCTACTTTGTAACACAACAAAATGTAGGAAAAGTAAAGGGGTGTGAATACTTTCTGAAGTTTCTAAATACCTCCGAGTCATATTTGGAGCAGTGGAACAGGAAGTGTAGCTCATACTCTACTTCACCCGACCCACAGTACTTACAAAGACTTCTCTGACCTTCCATGTTTTTCTATGGTGCCCTGTCTCTATTGCCAGGCTATGGTGCCCTGTCTCTATTGCCAGGCTATGGTGCCCTGTCTCTATTGCCAGGCTATGGTCTCTCTTTCTTGTTCTGAGAGGGAGATTGGCACGCTACACACTGTCTGTCATCCACTGCCCTTAAATTGAAATTGAATTGAGAGAGAGAGGCACGGAGTATAGGCTACTAGGGAGAGGGGCTCTGTGTGTGAAACCGGATGCGTGAGGCTCGGAGCACCTTGGCAGACACAGAGGGGGCGAGAGAGACCACAAACACTTACCTCACTCGCGCTAGACTAACTTCATGCTAGTTATTTATCATCCCATCTGATGACATAGTAGGTCTGTCTGGACTACATCAAACCGAGAGAAGCTAGCTAATTGAGGCTAGTTATAACATTACTGCACTTCTTACCATTCTACAGTTAACGCCTACAAAGAACTCTATTCAGATTATATGTACCAACCTACTTGTTTTGCTTTTGGATGTTGTTGCCTTTCCTTCTCGTTTCACTTGTAGTTTTATTTTAATTCCATCGTCTGTTGATTTAGATATCTCCTAACTTGTTTGCTACACAAGCAGAGCGGCAATGCAATTGTCTCTCTCTCTACGGGAAGCGTAGCAATCAGAGTGCATAATCATTCATTTTTCTGTGACTTTTTTCCCCAAATCAATATGGAGTAGAGGTCGACCGATTTTAATCGGAATGGCCGATTTCAAGTTTTCATAACAATCGGAAATCGGTATTTTTGGACACCGACTTGGCCAATTTTTTTTATTTTTTTTTACACCTTTATTTAATCTTTATTTAACTAGGCAAGTCAGTTAACTTCTCTGGGATATGTGGGACGGTAGCGTCCCACTTGGCCAAAAGCCAGAAAAAATGTAGTGCACCAAATTCAAATATATTACTATAAAAATCGATCTTTCATGAAATCACACATGAAAAACACCAAATTAAAGCTACACATGTTGTGAATCCAGCCAACATGTCCGTGCTTCTACACCTGCATTGCTTGCTGTTTGGGGTTTTAGGCTGGGTTTCTGTACAGCACTTCGAGATATTAGCTGATGTACGAAGGGCTATATAAAATAAACTTGATTTGATTTTGATTTGATTTCAAAAAGGATTTATGGCGAAAGCACACCAAACAATTATGTTAGCTCAGTACATAGCCACAGAAAAACACAGCCATTTTCACAGCAAAAGATAGTAGTCACAAAAAGCAGAAATAGAGATAAAATGAATCACTAACCTTTGATCTTCATCAGATGACACTCATAGGACATCATGTTACACAATACATTTATGTTTTGTTCGATAATGTGCATATTTATATCCACAAATCTCGGTTTACATTGGCGCCATGTTCAGAAATGCCTCCAAAATATCCGGAGAAATTGCAGAGAGCCACGTCAAATAACAGAAATACTCATCATAAACTTTGATGAAAGATACATGTTTTACATATAATTAAAGATACACTTGTTCTTAGTGCAACCGCTGTGTCAGATTTTTTTTTAAATTACGTAAAAAGCACACCATGCAATAATCTGAGACGGCGCTCAAAAATAACAACATTTCTCCGCCATGTTGGAGTCAACAGAAATACGAAATTACATCATAAATATTCCCTTACCTTTGATCATCTTCATCAGAATGCACTCCCAGGAATCCTAGTTCCAAATAAATCGTTGTTTTGTTCGATAATGTCCATTACTTATGTCTAAGTAGCTACTTTTGCTAGCATGTTTAGTGCACATGTCCAAACGCTCGCGCAGATGCAGGCGAACTCGGACGAAAACTTCAAAAAGTTATATAACAGGTCGAATAAACTGGTTAACTTCTTGCCACTATAGGGGGTGCTGTTTCGCATTAGCATAATTTGCTCTCCAGATTAAACTGCCTAGTACTCAATTCTTGCTCGTACAATATGCATATTATTGTTATTATTGGATAGAAAACACTCTCTAGTTTCTATAGCCGTTTGAATTATGTCTCTGAGTGGAACAGAACTCATTCTACAGCACTTTTCCTGATAGGGAGTGAAATTTCAGAAATGTTGGCCTCTGGTCCCAGGTCAGTTTTAAAGTCCCTGTAAATCCTATGAGGATACAAATGGAGTCGATTGCGCAATCAGGGCCTGTATAAAACAGCACAAGGCGGAAGTGGATTTCTTTTCCTGCTGCGCCTGACGCACGAAGGACGTTGGACTGGATCTCTTTCCAAAGTTTGGTTTAGCCACTTATATATCGCCGGTCATGTTTTTACTCGTTATAGGTGTTAAAGACATCATAAGGTAGTTAATTTAAACCGTTTTATAGCAATTTATATCCGTTTAGTGCGATTTTGAGGCAATTCTTGGTGATGCACTTTGAAGCTTTGGGCACGTTTCCAGTACCGGTCGAACGTTAGTGGGCATTTCGACGGACAAGCGGACATCTTTCGACCAAAAGAAGATTAGACCCAAGAAAGGATACATTGCCCAAGATTCTGATGGAAGATCACCTCATAGTAAGAAATATTTAAGATGATAAATCGTTGTTCTGTCGAAAAATTTTAAACGCATATTCCGCCATTTTCTTTGGTATAGCTTCGCTTGGCGAACCCTGTATTGCACAGTAAGGATAATTTTAGAAATGTAATTCAGCGATTGCATTAAGAACTAATTTGTCTTTCGATAGCTGTCCAACTTATATTTTTTTAGTCAAGTTTATGAATAGTTAATCATGAGACAAGATCACTGTCAAATATGGCGCCCGACATTTTCAGGCTAGTTTTGCTAGTATTGTCATTGTATAACCACGGTTTTTTTTGTGGCTAAATATGCACATTTTCGAACAAACTCTATATGTATGTTGTAATATGATGTTACAGGAGTGTCATCGGAAGAATTCTGAGAAGGTTAGTGAAAAAATTAATATATTTTGGCGATGATTACGTTACCGCTCTCTTTGGCTTGAATCGATGCTCTGGTAACGTTTGCACATGTGGTATGCTAATATAACGATTTATTGTGTTTTCGCTGTAAAACACTTAGAACATCTGAAATATTGTCTGAATTCACAAGATCTGTGTCTTTCCATTGCTGTGAGCTGTGTATTTTTAAGAAATGTTTTATGATTAGTAATTAGGTAATACACGTTGCTCTGTGTATTTATTCTAGTCGAGTTGTGATGGTGGGTGCAATTGTAAACTATGATTTATACCTGAAATATGCACATTTTTCTAACAAAACCTATCCTATACAATAAATATGTTATTAGACTGTCATCTGATGAGGTTTTTTCTTGGTTAGTGGCTATCAATATCTTTATTTGGCCGAATTGGTGATAGCACCTGATGGAGTAAGAAACTGATGGAGTTAGAAAAGTGGTGTCTTTTGCTAACGTGGTTAGCTAATAGATTTACATATTTTGTCTTCCCTGTAAAACATTTTTAAAAATCTGAAATGGTGGCTTTATTCACAAGATCTGTATCTTTCATTTGGTGTCTTGGACTTGTGATTTAATGATATTTAGATGCTACTATTTAATTGTGACGCTATGCTAGCGATGCTAATCAGTGTGGGGGGGGTGGGGGGTGATCCCGGATACGGGGTTGAGGTTCGGTAAAGGTTAAACTAAGTAGAGAATCAATCTTCAGGATGTTGTTATCATATATGTCCAATAACGTTCCAACCGGAGCATT
Organism: Salvelinus namaycush; assembly: GCF_016432855.1. Taxonomy (NCBI): domain Eukaryota; kingdom Metazoa; phylum Chordata; class Actinopteri; order Salmoniformes; family Salmonidae; genus Salvelinus; species Salvelinus namaycush. The sequence goes on from NC_052335.1 coordinate 35,180,059, forward strand.
CCTTCATGTCTGTAGAAGTTATGGAACGCAAGGCGATATCATGAGGAAAGCGCGTGACCAGGAACTGGCATTCTGCCAGGCCAATGACTGAAACACCTCCCATCCGGCCCCACATCACACTAGAGGCTTCATTGACCAGTCTGAGAACTCTCACTTCCTGTTTGGATTTTTTCTCAGGTTTTTGCCTGCCATATGAGTACTGTTATACTCACAGTCAACATTCAAACAGTTTTAGAAACTTCAGAGTGTTTTATATCCAACAGTAATAATAATATGCATATATTAGCATCTGGGACAGAGTAGGAGGCAGTTCACTACCTGCCTCTCATTGCACTCCACGAGGAGACTGCCTGTTACGAAAATGCAGTAAGCCAAGGTAAGTTGCTAGCTAGCATTAAACTTATCTTCTAAAAAACAATCAATCATAATCACTAGTTAACTACACATGGTTGATGATATTACTAGTTTATCTAGCGTGTCCTGCATTGCATATAATCGATGCGGTGCGTATCGTTGTTCCAATGTGTACCTAACCATAAACATCAATGCCTTTCTTAAAATCAATACACAGAAGTATATATTTTTAAACCTGCATATTTAGCTAAAAGAAATCCAGGTTAGCAGGTAATATTAACCAGGTGAAATTGTGTCACTTCTCTTGCATTCATTGCACACAGAGTCAGTGTATATGCAACAGTTTGGGCTGCCTAATTTGCCAGAATTTTACGTAATTATGATATAACATTGAAGGTTGTGCAATGTAACAGGAATATTTAGACTTATGGGTGCCACCCGTTAGATAAAATACGGAACGGTTCCGTATTGCACTGAAAGAATAAACGTCTTGTTTTCGAGATGATAGTTTCCGGATTCGACCATATTAATGACCTAAGGCTCGTATTTCTGTGTGTTATCATGTTATAACTAAGTCTATGATTTGATAGAGCAGTCTGACTGAGCGATGGTAGGCACCAGCAGGCTCGTAAGCATTCATTCAAACAGCACTGTCGTGTGTTTGCCAGCAGCTGTTTATGACTTCAAGCCTATCAACTCCCGAGATTAGGCTGGTGTAACCGATGTGAACTGGCTAGCTAGTTAGCGGGGTGCGCGCTAATAGCGTTTCAAACGTCACTCGCTCTGAGACTTGGAGTAGTTGTTCCCCTTGCTCTGCATGGGTAACGCTGCTTCGAGGGTGGCTATTGTCGATGTGTTCCTGGTTCGAGCCCAGGTAGCGGCGAGGAGAGGGATGGAAGCTATACTGTTACACTGGCAATACTAAAGTGCCTATAAGAACATCCAATAGTCAAAGGTATATGAAATACAAATCGTATAGAGAGAAATAGTCCTATAATTCCTATAATAACTACAACCTAAAACTTCTTACCTGGGAATATTGAAGACTCATGTTAAAAGGAACTACCAGCTTTCATATGTTCTCATGTTCTGAGCAAGGAACTTAAACGTTAGCTTTCTTACATGGCACATATTGCACTTTTACTCTCTTCTCCATCACTTTGTTTTTGCATTATTTAAACCAAATTGAACATGTTTCATTATTTATTTGAGGCTAAATTGATTTTATTGATGTATTATATTAAGTTAAAATAAGTGTTCATTCAGTATTGTTGTAATTGTCATTATTACAAATAAACAAAAAAAATTGGCCGATTTAATCGGTATCGGCCTTTTTTGGTCCTCCAATAATCGGTATCGGTATCGGCGTTGAAAAATCCTAATCGGTCGACCTCTAATATGGAGTCGCAGCATGGTGCTGATGTGTTGTGATTTCTAAGACGCTCTAAGGTGTGTAGACCAATCACAACTAAATTCCAGGCTGTATCACAACCAGCTGTGATTGGGAGTTCCATAGGGTGGCGCACAATTGGCCCAGCGTCGTCCGGGTTAGGGTTTGGCCGGGGTAGGCCGTCATTGTAAATAAGAATTTGTTCTTAACTGATTCGCCTAGTTAAATTAAAAATACATTTGCATGACATATACTGGCTTGCAAAATGTCATGCCCGTCTCAGCCCTATTGCAGAGTACCTCTGGCGTTCTCTCTCTGTTATGTAATCCTTGCTGTTGGTTCTGAACTAATCTGTCCCTAACTCCCCTAACTTTGTCTCCCTGCAGGTTGAACCTCAGCGGACTGTAGAGCTGGTATCCAGGGGAACGATGAGCGATGGAATGGTATTGTGTGAGACGAGAGCCCTGGCTTCCTCTCCAGTCCACAGGCTGGCTACGTCTGTACTCCTCTTCCTCGCCCTGCTCCCCCACGGACACGCATCAGGTAAGAGACAACTCCTGCCGGACCATACCCACACCATACCCTTAATGGCTCAAATAGCCGACCAATCACCCTGTTAACAACCCTTAGTAAACTTCTGGAAAAAATTGTGTTTGACCACATACAATGTTATTTCACAGTAAACTAATTGACAACAGACTTTCAGCACGCATATAGGGAAGGACACTCAACAAGCACGGCACTTACACAAATTACTGATTGTCTGAGAGATTGATTGTGGGGGCTGTCTTGTTATACATCAGTGCATTATCGATCATAGTCTGCTGCTGGAAAAAAACGTATGTGTTATGGCTTTACACCCCCTGCTATATTGTGGATAAAGAGTTACTTGTCTAACAGAACACAGAGGGTGTTATTTTAATGGAAGCCTCTCAAACATAATACAGGTTGAAGCAGGAATTCCCCAGGGTAGCTGTTTAGGCCCCTTGCTTTTTTTCAATCTTTTTTATTTATTTATTTAACTGACTTTTCTAGTTAAATAAAGGTTAAGAACAAATTCTTATTTACAATGACGGACTACCAAAAGGCCTCCTGCGGGGACGGGGCTGGGATTAAAAATACAAATAAATAAAATAAAAATATAGGACAAAACTCACATCACGATAAGAGAGACCTAAGACGACAACATAACATGGCAGCAACACATAACAACACAGCATGGTAGCAACATGACAACAACATGGCAACAGCACAAAACATGGTACAAATATTATTGGGCACAGACAACAGCACAAAGGGCAAGAAGGTAGAGACAACAATACACGACTCAAAGCAGCCACAACTGTCAGTAAGAATGTCCATGATTGAGTCTTTGAATGAAGAGATTGAGATAAAACTGTCCAGTTTGAGTGTTTGTTGCAGCTCGTTCCAGTCGCTAGCTGCAGCGAACTGAAAAGACGAGCGACCCAGGGATGTGTGTGCTTTGGGGACATTTAACAGAATGTGACTGGCAGAACGGGTGTTGTATGTGGAGGATGAGGGCTGCAGTAGGTATCTCAGATAGGGGGGAGTGAGGCCTAAGAGGGTTATATAAATAAGCATCAACCAGTAGGTCTTGCGACGGGTATACAGAGAGGACCAGTTTACAGAGGAGTATAGAGTGCAGTGATGTGTCCTATAAGAAGCATTGGTGGCAAATCTGATGGCCGAATGGTAAAGAACCATTACTAACGACATGCCACTGGCTTTGAGGAAGGTCAGTGTGTCTATGTATACGGATGACTTAACACTATAACACGTCAGCTACTACAGGGACTGAAATGACTGCAGCACTCAACAAAGAGCTGCAGTTAGTTAGAAATCATTCACTGAACCCTAAACCTCAACTACATCTCGTAATGAATCATGTGGAAATTGAGCAAGTTGACGTGACTAAACTGCTTGGAGTAACTCTGGATTGTAAACTGTCATGGTCAAAACATATTGATACAACAGTAGCTAAGATGGGGAGAATTCTGTCCAGAGCGCTGCTCTGCCTTCTTAACAACACTATCAACAAGGCAGGTCCTACAGGCCCTAGTTTTGTCGCACCTGGACTACTGTTCAGTCGTGTGGTCAGGTGCCACAAAGAGGAACTTAGGAAAATTGCAGTTGGCTCAGAACAGGGCAGAACGTCTGGCCCTTAAATGTACATGGAGAACTAACATTAATGATATGCATGTCCATCTCTCATGGCTCAAAGTGGAAGAGAGATTGGCTTGTTTTTGTAAGAAGTGTTGACAAACTGAAGGTACCGAGCTGTCTGTTTTTTAAAATACTAGCACACAGCTCGGACACCCAAGGATGCCCCACAAGACATGCCACGAGGTCTCTTCACAGTCCCCAAGTCCAGAACAGACTATGGGAGGCGCACAGTACTACATAGAGCCATGACTACATGGAACTCTATTCCACATCAGGTAACTGATGAAAGCAGTAGAATTAGATAAACAGATAAATATACGTCTTATGGAACAGCTGGGACTGTGAAGTAACACAAACATAGGCACAGACACATGCATACACACACACGATAACATACGTGCTATACACACACGTACACATGGATTTTGCATTGTAGATATGTGGTAGTGGAGTAGGGGCCTGAGGGAACACACTTAGTGAGTTGTGAATTCTGTAATGAATGTATTGTAATGTTTTTAAAATTGTATAAACTGCCTTATTTTTGCCGTACCCCAGGAAGAGTAGCTGCTGCCTTGGCAGGAACTAATGGGGATCCATAATAAACCCCAGGAAGAGTAGCTGCTGCCTTGGCAGGAACTAATGGGGATCCATAATAAACCCCAGGAAGAGTAGCAGCTGCCTTGGCAGGAACTAATGGGGATCCATAATAAACCCCAGGAAGAGTAGCAGCTGCCTTGGCAGGAACTAATGGGGATCCATAATAAACCCCAGGAAGAGTAGCTGCTGCCTTGGCAGGAACTAGTGGGGATCCGTTATGAACCCCAGGAAGAGTAGCTGCTGCCTTGGCAGGAACTAATGGGGATCCATAATAAACCCCAGGAAGAGTAGCAGCTGCCTTGGCAGGAACTAATGAGGATCCATAATAAACCCCAGGAAGAGTAGCTGCTGCCTTGGCAGGAACTAGTGGGGATCCGTTATGAACCCCAGGAAGAGTAGCTGCTGCCTTGGCAGGAACTAATGGGGATCCATAATAAACCCCAGGAAGAGTAGCAGCTGCCTTGGCAGGAACTAGTGGGGATCCGTTATGAACCCCAGGAAGAGTAGCAGCTGCCTTGGCAGGAACTAATGGGGATCCATAATAAACCCCAGGAAGAGTAGCAGCTGCCTTGGCAGGAACTAATGGGGATCCATAATAAACCCCAGGAAGAGTAGCTGCTGCCTTGGCAGGAACTAATGGGGATCCATAATAAACCCCAGGAAGAGTAGCAGCTGCCTTGGCAGGAACTAATGGGGATCCGTTATGAACCCCAGGAAGAGTAGCTGCTACCTTGGCAGGAACTAGTGGGGATCCGTTATGAACCCCAGGAAGAGTAGCTGCTGCCTTGGCAGGAACTAATGGGGATCCGTTATGAACCCCAGGAAGAGTAGCTGCTGCCTTGGCAGATCCGTTATGAATACACTGATGGACCCCACCCACACTATTTTTCCTTCCTGTTTTCGTTGCTCCAGACCCCTCCCCCCCACACACTCACCACACTGAGTAGGTGAGTGACTGAGGTGACTGTGTATATATTTACTGGCTGACAAATATTTGATGAAAAACCAAAAACATTTAGTTGAATTAGTCTAAATACAGTATTCAGACTCCTTCACTTTTTCCACATTTTGTTACATTACAGCCTTATTCTAAAATGGATTAAATTATTTATTTTTCTCATCGATCTACACACAATATCCCACAATGACATCACAATACCCCACAATGACATCACAATACCCCACAATGACATCACAATACCCCACAATGACAAAGCAACAACAGGTTTTTAGAAATACCTTATTTACATAAGTATTCAGACCCCTTACTATGAGACTTGAAATTGAGCTCCGGTGCATCCTGTTTCCATTGATCATCCTTGATGTTTCTACAACTTGATTGTAGTCCCCCTATAGTAAATTCAATTGATTGAACATGATTTGGAAAGGCACACACCTGTCTATATAAGGTCCCACAGTTGACAGTGCATGTCAGAGCAAAAACCAAGCCATGAGGTCGAAGGAATTGTCCGTAGACAAAACATCTGCCACGCTGATCCTCAACACGGGGGGCCCCTCGGGTGCGTGCTCAGTCCCCTCCTGTACACCCATGACTGCATGGCCAGGCATGACTCCAACATCATCATTAAGTTTGCCCACTACACCACAGTGGTAGGCCTGATCACCGATAACGATGAGACCGCATATAGGGAGGAGGTCAGAGGCCTGGCCGTGTGGTGCCAGGATAACAACCTGTCCCGCAACGTGATCAAGACAAAGGAGATGATTGTGGACTACAGGAAAAAGAGGACCGAGCACGCCCCCATTCTCATCGACGGGGCTGTAGTGGAGCAGGTTGAGAGCTTCAAGTTCCTTGGTGTCCACATCAACAACAAACTAGAATGGTCCAAACACACGAAGACAGTCGTAAAGAGGGCACGACAAAGCCTATTCCCCTTCAGGATATTGAAAATCTTTGGCATGGGTCCTCAGATCCTCAAAAAGTTCTACAGCTGCACCATCAAGAGCATCCTGATTGGCTGCATCACTGCTCGGCCTCCGACCACAATGCACTACAGAGGGTAGTGTGTACTGCATCACTGAGGCATTGTTGTCAGAATAGAATGATGCAGTTCAATGCATGATTAATAGAATTCACCAATACATTTCTTGGTAGTCCAAAAAATATTGACTGCCTTTTTCCCTCCTTGTATCGTTTTTCGTTGGCTACGCAGCTAGAGACGCACATGTCATTTGGTTAGCTAGCAATAAATGTGAATGTCTTTGCTAGCTAGCTATGCTGAGCGACTGTTATCTAGTTAGCTTATCTCTTGAGTTAGCTAGCCAGAATGAACTTGCGATTTTACTCTGATTTCAGAGCAATTTGCGAATGTGCAACACCTGCTGAATATGACCGGTGTCAGTAAACGTAGTCAAAATAAAAAAATAAGAATAATTCACGAAAGCTGTATGTATATAACATGAAAACAGCCTAACCAGCTCTGCTAGGGTGAGTTAAAATGGTCAGTGAAGTGTTCTCTCATTTTGTGTCTGGAAGTAGCTAGCTAGCATGCTAGACAACTTTAGCCAGTTAGCCTGGGTGCTTGGTTGGGACAACGCATGCATTGGCAGGCAAGCTGCAGATGGACGACTAGCTGAAACAGTTAGAGAGTGTTTATCTAATGTTCCTGCAGTATTTTCAGGTATCTTACAATAAATTGCCACTTTTGACCTTTTCGTCAGTGGCATGTTGAAAGTCATACAGTAGTTAACCGTCACAAAGTATTTATACTTACCCCTACCGTAACATGCAGTTCCAGATACAGCCCTTCCATAGTTTCTGAAAAGGAGTTACTTTCTCAGATCTGTATTCAAATAGATTCGAAAAGGTGTGATCTGTATTCAAATAAGTGTAGTGACCTCCAAAGTAACTATTGGTCGTCGTCGTCGTCGTCGTCCCCCCACCACCCCCAGACTAGTTACTTTCCACAAAGCATATTATAAACTATAGATATCCCGGGTCGTGTGTTTTATATGACCATGTAACCGAAGGTTATGGATGAGACTGTCATGAAAATAACCATAACAGTTTGTTTTTTTTAACGTTTTTTTTATTTATTGCATTTGAGTCTCTTTCTGCAGTAACATGGACTCTTAACAAGGTGACGAAGCAAGGTGGTGTAGCAAACAAGTATTTGGTTGCCTAGGCAACACACCCCTCACGATTTATAACGGTGACTGCGTTCATTTGGCTGTCATCCACCGTCACAGCCAGGTCCATAAAATGAACACCCACCAAATGGGGGTAGATTGAGGTATTGGTGGGTAAGAATGGCTATTTTTACCAGCCACGTTGGCGTGTGGTCAATTTGCAGGGCTCTACATTACATTCACAAATAAATTAATAGTCAAATCAAGTACCAATAGTACTTGTGAAAGTTGTGATTTGCAGCAGGAAAAAAATGCTGCAGTATTTCTTTTCCAAGTATTCCTGCTGTTTTTGTTTCATAGCTGCTAATCGCACAAAGAAATACAAATCCTATATCCCACCTCGCGCAGCAAAACTGACTGGCAGTGAAATTGTTGATAGATTCATTTTTGGAGGTGCTGAGCACAGGCATAGAAGTTGGTGTAATTTCCTCAAGTCTACAAAGTGAGACTTGGTCCTCGACTTGGTCCTCGACCTGGTCCTCGTGTGTGGGTGGATGTGTGTTTGCCGCGTGCCGGTTAGCATCGGCTCCTGTGTAAGCGTGTTAGGGTTACGGTCTTGTGTAACGCTCGTGAGTCACGGAGAGCTCATGGGGGCTCGTTTTCAGGCTCACGTTCTCTCTCTCTCTCTCACACACACTCCCACCTTCATCTGCAGCCAACGCCAGCGGGAAGGAGAGCAAGGAGTTTGTGTCCTCAGGCGGAGTGTGTGTGTACGTGCCTCTGCCAATCGGGCCCATATATTCCCGAGTGTGTTGCTGCCCCAGCCTCATTCCCAGCAGATAAACAGATCGCAGAGATGGCATCCCTGGCAGGAACATATCGTTATCAGCTTTACAAGCCCATGTTTATTTATCTTTATTTCATATCTCTCATCCTCTGGTTTGGCCTCCTTAGTCTGTGGCTTTGTCTGAAAAAGTTACTAGCCGGTAAATCATGTTTCCGCTGTCCTTGTCTCCTCTTTTTTTAATTCCTCTCAAATCTCATTGGAGGAGGTGGTCAGAGGGCGGTACCTTAGATTGTTCCTCCTCCAATGATCTTTCGGGTCGATTTTGAGGAAACAAGGACGGGAGGTAGCAAGGGTTTGATGTATTCAAACAAACCTTAATTTCCTCTCCTCGAGCCATCCCTCATATGCTCCACCATAATACGTTATTTTCACAGGTTAGCCCAGGGCGCATCATATATATATGTATGTGTGTATGTGTGTATGTGTGTATGTGTGTGTGTGTGTGTGTGTGTCGGATGATTGTTCTGCTGGAGGGTTTCATGAATATCAAATCCTCAAAGTCCATTATTCTTGACAGTCTTATTCCATCCACATACAAATAAAGTCACGGCAGGGGAATAGAGGTGACCACTGAGTAGAAATGTAGGCCTATACGTGTGAGACTTGTTGTGCCGAACAGGCTTCAAAGAGCTTAGCACAGTAAACCTTGAATAGTACAGGGTATGAAAACGGATGCATAGGGTGGTGGTACATGCCTGTACTCCAATCACTACAGTACATGTTTATTATGTTAAACACACATCTGGCATAGCCCCTTTGTTGTGCGTCTGTCTGTAGATGAGTGTGTAGTTCCAGAGGAAGTGGTCACAGACAGTCGGGGGGGGGGGGGGGGGGACAGAGACGAGAAGTGATGCAGTTCCCACTGATTGTGTAACTTTGTTTTGTTAATTCATTGCACACAGCCAGTTAGTTACAGTAAACTCTCTTCCTCTGAGACGCGGATGAAAGATCCAGGCCTGTATACAAACAACACCTGAACTCTGATTCAGTCTCTTGACGTTTCTACGAGCGTAGCATTTATCAAATGGTCAGGAATAAACCTCCTCGCTGATTCTTAGGATGGGGACAGGAAGTGAACAGTTTGGGGGCTAAAAGTTAATCTCACACAGGCCTGGTCTCTCTGTGTGGGTCAGTGGGCGACGAGACATGTGTTCTGTTGAAATGGCCCCCAGCTCTGGCCCAGAACAAACTGACGTCTCTTTGTATAGCAGAGAGAGCGAAGTGGAGGAGGACCGTGGAGGTTTTATTACCATGTTTGGTCTGTTCACACACTTCTGTCTTTCTTTTTGTCCTCAAACACTTGTTTTGTGTTTGGCCTCTGATTTGTTTTCCATTCCCTTGGCTTCATATGAATCTCTCACAGCTCTCTTTGTCTAACACTGATAAGCTCTCACTTCTGCTGCTGAGGGCCGTCTCATAGAAAGAACAGGCTGCTGAGGTCTGTATTACACCGTACCCAAACCGGCCGCGCGCCATCGTGCACAAATTGATTTTGTCCTCCCACACCAAAAGCGATCAGGACACACAGGTTGAAATATCAAAATGAACTCAGAACCAATTATATTACTTTGGGGACAGGTCGAAAAGCATTAAACATTTATGGCAATTTTAGCTAGCTAGCTTGCAGTCGCTAGCTAATTTGTCCTATTTAGCTAGCTTGCAGTTGCTAGCTAATTTGTCCTATTTAGCTAGCTTGCAGTTGCTAGCTAATTTGTCCTATTTAGCTAGCTTGCAGTTGCTAGCTAATTTGTCCTATTTAGCTAGATTGCTGTTGCTAGCTAATTTGCCCTGGGATATAAATGCTGGGTTGTTATTTTACCTGAAATGCACAAGGTCCTTTACTCTGACAATTAATCTACACATAAAATGGTCAACCAACTTTCATAGTTACCACGACGACCGACCAAACTCAGTTCATCTTTCAATCACCCACGTTTGTATAACCAATGAGGAGATGGCACGTGGGTATCTGCTTCTATAAACCAATGAGGAGATGGGAGAGGCAGGACTTGCACCGTGTTCAGCGTCACAAATAGAACTGACTTCTATTTTAGCACTTGGCAACACAGACGCTCGTTGGCGCGCGCAACCAATGTGGGTGCAATAATTGAATAACATGTATGTTTAAATTTATACTGCAACGCTCGCGCACGCGAAGTGAGCGGTGTGCTCAGCATGTTAGAAACACTTTGGTTTGTCTTTGTATGACTTACTGTGTTACACCACTGTCAAGGAAACATGTATGTGTGTGTTTCATGAGTTGTGAAGTGATTGTTGTGAAAGAGAAGTTTAGGCTAGGCTACTCCCTGGTAATGAGCGTGTAGGCTAGGCTATATGTCATCATGGCTGCCCTAGATCTTTCTCTTGTATCTGTAACTGCATTCTTGTCTGTGTGTTCATGAGTTGTGAAAGAGAAGAGAAGTTTGTGCTACTCCCTGGTAATGAGCGGGTGTAGGCTAGGCTTCTCCCTGGTAATGAGCGAGTGTAGGCTAGGCTACTCCTTGGTAATGAGCGAGTGTAGGCTAGGCTGCTCCCTGGTAATGAGCGGGTGTAGGCTAGGCTACTCCTTGGTAATGAGCGAGTGTATGCTAGGCTACTCCCTGGTAATGAGCGGGTGTAGGCTAGGCTTATCCCTGGTAATGAGCGAGTGTAGGCTAGGCTACTCCTTGGTAATGAGCGGGTGTAGGCTAGGCTACTCCTTGGTAATGAGCGAGTGTATGCTAGGCTACTCCCTGGTAATGAGCGGGTGTAGGCTAGGCTTATCCCTGGTAATGAGCGAGTGTAGGCTAGGCTACTCCTTGGTAATGAGCGGGTGTAGGCTAGGCTACTCCCTGGTAATGAGCGGGTGTAGGCTAGGCTACTCCCTGGTAATGAGCGAGTGTAGGCTAGGCTACTCCTTGGTAATGAGCGAGTGTAGGCTAGGCTACTCCTTGGTAATGAGCGAGTGTAGGCTAGGCTACTCCTTGGTAATGAGCGAGTGTAGGCTAGGCTACTCCTTGGTAATGAGCGAGTGTAGGCTACGCTACTCCCTGGTAATGAGCGGGTGGTAGGCTAGGCTACTCCCTGGTAATGAGCGGGTGGTAGGCTAGGCTACTCCCTGGTAATGAGCGGGTGTAGGCTAGGCTACTCCCTGGTAATGAGCGGGTGTAGGCTAGGCTACTCCCTGGTAATGAGTGGGTGGTAGGCTAGGCTACTCCCTGGTAATGAGCGGGTGGTAGGCTAGGCTACTCCCTGGTAATGAGCGGGTGGTAGGCTAGGCTACTCCCTGGTAATGAGCGGGTGGTAGGCTAGGCTACTCCCTGGTAATGAGAGGGTGGTAGGCTAGGCTACTCCCTGGTAATGAGCGGGTGTAGGCTAGGCTACTCCCTGGTAATGAGCGGGTGTAGGCTAGGCTACTCCTTGGTAATGAGCGAGTGTATGCTAGGCTACTCCCTGGTAATGAGCGGGTGTAGGCTAGGCTTATCCCTGGTAATGAGCGAGTGTAGGCTAGGCTACTCCTTGGTAATGAGCGGGTGTAGGCTAGGCTACTCCCTGGTAATGAGCGGGTGTAGGCTAGGCTACTCCTTGGTAATGAGCGAGTGTAGGCTAGGCTACTCCTTGGTAATGAGCGAGTGTAGGCTAGGCTACTCCTTGGTAATGAGCGAGTGTAGGCTAGGCTACTCCTTGGTAATGAGCGGGTGTAGGCTAGGCTACTCCTTGGTAATGAGCGAGTGTAGGCTAGGCTACTCCTTGGTAATGAGCGGGTGTATGCTAGGCTACTCCCTGGTAATGAGCGGGTGTAGGCTAGGCTACTCCCTGGTAATGAGCGGGTGTAGGCTAGGCTACTCCCTGGTAATGAGCGAGTGTAGGCTAGGCTACTCCCTGGTAATGAGCGAGTGTAGGCTAGGCTACTCCCTGGTAATGAGCGGGTGTAGGCTAGGCTACTCCCTGGTAATGAGCGGGTGTAGGCTAGGCTACTCCCTGGTAATGAGTGGGTGGTAGGCTAGGCTACTCCCTGGTAATGAGCGGGTGGTAGGCTAGGCTACTCCTTGGTAATGAGCGAGTGTAGGCTAGGCTACTCCTTGGTAATGAGCGAGTGTAGGCTAGGCTACTCCTTGGTAATGAGCGAGTGTAGGCTAGGCTACTCCTTGGTAATGAGCGAGTGTAGGCTAGGCTACTCCTTGGTAATGAGCGAGTGTAGGCTAGGCTACTCCTTGGTAATGAGCGGGTGTAGGCTAGGCTACTCCTTGGTAATGAGCGGGTGTAGGCTAGGCTACTCCCTGGTAATGAGCGGGTGTAGGCTAGGCTACTCCCTGGTAATGAGCGGGTGTAGGCTAGGCTACTCCCTGGTAATGAGCGGGTGTAGGCTAGGCTACTCCCTGGTAATGAGCGAGTGTAGGCTAGGCTACTCCCTGGTAATGAGCGAGTGTAGGCTAGGCTACTCCCTGGTAATGAGCGGGTGTAGGCTAGGCTACTCCCTGGTAATGAGCGGGTGTAGGCTAGGCTACTCCCTGGTAATGAGCGGGTGTAGGCTAGGCTACTCCCTGGTAATGAGCGGGTGTAGGCTAGGCTACTCCCTGGTAATGAGCGGGTGGTAGGCTAGGCTACTCCCTGGTAATGAGCGGGTGGTAGGCTAGGCTACTCCCTGGTAATGAGCGGGTGGTAGGCTAGGCTACTCCCTGGTAATGAGAGGGTGGTAGGCTAGGCTACTCCCTGGTAATGAGCGGGTGTAGGCTAGGCTACTCCCTGGTAATGAGCGGGTGTAGGCTAGGCTACTCCTTGGTAATGAGCGAGTGTATGCTAGGCTACTCCCTGGTAATGAGCGGGTGTAGGCTAGGCTTATCCCTGGTAATGAGCGAGTGTAGGCTAGGCTACTCCTTGGTAATGAGCGGGTGTAGGCTAGGCTACTCCTTGGTAATGAGCGGGTGTAGGCTAGGCTACTCCTTGGTAATGAGCGGGTGTAGGCTAGGCTACTTCTTGGTAATGAGCGAGTGTAGGCTAGGCTACTCCCTGGTAATGAGCGGGTGGTAGGCTAGGCTACTCCCTGGTAATGAGCGGGTGGTAGGCTAGGCTACTCCCTGGCAATGAGCGGGTGGTAGGCTAGGCTGCTCCCTGGTAATGAGCGGGTGTAGGCTAGGGTGTGGGCGTCTGTTCACTGTGTGGTTCTAGCTCAGCCTGTTCACTGTTCTGTTTCTCAGCCTCGTACAGGAAATTTGCTAACCCTAAACCACCCGGCCTATCTCGCAAACAAAACCTGCAGGAAACAATGACTTTTGTCTGTACTGTTCTGTTCCTTTCAAGGCGTTCCCCTAAAGACCTGTTAGCCAGCCCCTCCAGGCTAAACCCCCTGGCCCCAGGCTAAACCTCGGGCCCCAGGCTAAACCCCAGGCCCCAGGCCTGCACAGGGAGGAGGAAACCAATATGCTACTCCTGCTTTTTTTATTTAACTAGCCTTTATTTAACTAGCCTTTATTTAACTAGCCTTTATTTAACTAGCCTTTATTTAACTAGCCTTTTATTTAACTAGCCTTTTATTTAACTAGCCTTTTAACTCCTGCTGCTGCTCCTTTTGAAAGGTGAGGACAAAGATGTCTTTCAGCAGGGTGTTGGAGTTGGACAGGACACCACATCACAGCCACACTGAACTCCTCACACAGCTAGATTACCAGAAAGTCATTAGTGACAGAGGAGGGTGTTTGTGTGTGTGCCTGTGTGTGCACACGTGTCGATTATTGCTGTGTATCTGTCGCTCTGAAATATGTGTTTTAGCACTTGCTCAGTTTCTGTGTGCGTTTAAGTTTCGGTTTGGTGCAGTTTGTAGATTGTGGGGGCCTTGACTCTCTTGTTGGTTTGACTTCTCTCTCTTCACTTCCTTATTAGGTACTGCTAGGCAAGAGGAAGGTCTGAGGTCCACTGTTTACAACCACAGTGAAACTAAAAGCAATTGAGTTAGTTGCCCTGTCAATGGGTGGTGAATGACAAGCCAACTGTGTGTAATGACGGTTAATATAGGTTTAATGAATGTCAGCAGCGTGACCAGGCTCGCAACATGTCTGCCTGGGTAGGAGGATGTGTAGACCTAGGTGAGGAGGGAGTTGCACTCAAGTACAAACTGATAGCCAGGCTTGTGTTCATTAGGGCACACTGTAGCAAAACGTTTTGCAATGGAAAACGAAAATCAGTGTTTTTATTGGACAAGTTAAGGTAGTAGGTCTACCTTCCAGTTACAACATTTTAAAACATTTTCTCTTGACTGAACACTACCCAGTTACCTCCCTTTATCCCCAGTCGGTGTTGACAGCCAGGATTGTCTGAAGGCTAAGTTGATCCTAGCTGGTCTTCGCTTAGGGAGTAGGGCTCTGAATTGCCAGGGACCTCACAATACCATATTATAACAATATTTTTTGGGCTGATTTTATGTATTGTGATTCTATAACTGTCCACGATTTATCACGGTTTTATATGTATCGCGATTCGATGGTCCAAATATATTGCTCACAGCACAAGTCTGCTGCAGAGGGACAAGACCAAACCATAAAGACAAGACCAAACCATAAAGACAAGACCAAACCATAAAGACAAGACCAAACCATAAAGACAAGACCAAACCATAATAAAATATTGTTTTGATCAGTCATAGAAATAAAATGGCTGAAAACATGTTGGTTCACAATTTTAAAAAAATAATAAGATTTAGGCCAAGCTATAGGAGGAGAAATACAGACATTTTGGCATACAGCCAACTAGCGCTAGCTAACGTTAACTACCTAGAAGAAGAAAAAAGATATATACATATATACACACTACCGTTCAAAAGTTTGGGGTCACTTAGAAATGTCCATCAAATTGATCAGAAATACAGTGCAGAGATTGTTAATGTTGTAAATGACTATTGTAGCTGGAAATGGCTGATTTAGACTAGTTGAGTATCTGGAGCATCAGCATTTGTGGGTTCAATTACAGGCACAAAAGGGCCAGAAACAAATTATTTTCTTCTGAAACTCGTCAGTCTATTCTTGTTCTGAGAAATTAAGGCTATTCCATGCGAGAAATTGCCAAGATACAGAAGATCTCGTACAACGCTGTGTACTACTCCCTTCATAGAACAGAGCAAACTGGTTCTAACCAGAATAGAAAGAGGAGTGGGAGGCCCCGGTCCACAACTGAGCAAGAGGACAAGTACATTAGTGTGTCTAGTTTTGAGAAACAGACAAGTCCTCAACTGGCAGCTTCATTAAATAGTACCCGCAAACACCAGTCTCATTTACGTCAACAGTGAAGAGGCGACTCCGGTATGCCGGCCTTCTAGGCAGTGTTGCAAAGAAAAAGCCATATCTCAGACTGGCAAATAAAAATAAAAGATTTAAGATGGTCAAAAGAACACAGACACTAGACAGAGGAGCTCTGCCTAGAAGGCCAGCATCCCAGAGTCACCTCTTCACTGTTGATGTTGAGACTGGTATTTTGGTATTTTATTAGGATCCCCATTAGCTGTTGTGAAAGCAGCAGCTACTCTTCCTGGGGTCCACACAACATGAAACATGACATAATACAGAACATTACTCGACAAGAACAGCTCAAGGACAGAACGACATGAATGTAAAACATTGACTCACAGTAAGAGCAGCTAATATGAAAAGCTCAAGTTAAAAGAATTATGGTTGGCATAGCTACACACTAATGCAGTGTTTACCCAGGCTGTGAGTCTATGGACCGTCACCATCTTTATGTATGATGCCTGCAGGATTGGGTAGGTTACTTTCTAAATGTAATCTGTTAGTTCCTAGTTATGGAGCTGGAATGGATATCTGACGTTTTCCTCCTGGCTCCTGAATAATAATACTTTTTCTTATCTTAACTTTTTATGAACAATGTTTCCGCCATCGTTTCATATGACTGAAAAGAGCTTCTGAACATCAGAACAGAGACCACTAACCTGGATGTGGATGAAGATTTCCACTTCCGTTTTGAACAGAGCACATGCAGTGGAATGTGGTGCAGCGTTTTGAACAGAGCACATGCAGTGGAATGTCGTGCAGTGTTTTGAACAGAGCACATGCAGTGGAATGTCGTGCAGTGTTTTGAACAGAGCACATGCAGTGGAATGTGGTGCAGCGTTTTGAACAGAGCACATGCAGTGGAATGTCGTGCCGTGTTTTGAACAGAGCACATGCTGTGGAATGTCGTGCAGCGTTTTGAACAGAGCACATGCAGTGGAATGTAGTGCCGTGTTTTGGAACAGAGCACATGCAGTGGAATGTGGTGCAGCGTTTTTAACAGAGCACATGCAGTGGAATGTAGTGCAGTGTTTTGAACAGCATGTGTGAGGGTGTAATATATGACTGGGTCTGTCTCTCGGGTGTGGGTGTGGGTTTTGGGCTGGTCAGAGGCTGCTCTCTTTGTTTGGAGCTGAGAGGGAGGAATGTCAGCTGTCCATGGGACAAGAAAGAGGGGACTTTCCCCTGTTCTCATTTTTTTATTTATTTAACTAGGCGAGTCAGTTAAGAACAAATTCTTATTTACAATGACGGCCTACCCTTCCCTACCTCGGCCAAACCCTAACCCGGACGATGCTGGGCCAATTGTGCGCCGCCATATGGGACTCCCAATCACGGCCGGTTGTGATACAGCCTGGAATCGAACCAGGGTCTGTAGTGACGCATCTAGCACTGAGATGTAGTGCCTTAGACCGCTGCATCTCTCTCTGTTCCATCTGCGCTCTCTTTTCCACCTGCTCTCTCTGTTCCATCTGTTCCCCCCTGCCCCAATGTACTACGCCCGTTTGCTCCTACAAAGTGTGTGTGTTTAGTTAGGTGTTCAATAGGGAACCCCTTGACCTCTCGTCCATGGTCTGCCTCAGTAGATATAGAGTTCAGTTGTCTCTGTCCTAGTCAGCGTCAACCTGCTCAATGACCTCTGTAGTGAAAGTGGAAGGCAGGAGACAGTAGCTGGAATATATACACACGTGACTGGCCTCGTAGCTAAGCACGTGTGACTGGCCTCGTAGTTAAACACGCGTGACTGGCCTCGTAGTTAAACACGCGTGACTGGCCTCGTAGTTAAACACGCGTGACTGGCCTCGTAGTTAAACACGCGTGACTGGCCTCGTAGTTAAACACGCGTGACTGGCCTCGTAGTTAAACACGCGTGACTGGCCTCGTAGTTAAACACGCGTGACTGGCCTCGTAGTTAAACACGCGTGACTGGCCTCGTAGTTAAACACGCGTGACTGGCCTCGTAGTTAAACACGCGTGACTGGCCTCGTAGCTAAACACGCGTGACTGGCCTCGTAGCTAAACACGCGTGACTGGCCTCGTAGCTAAACACGCGTGACTGGCCTCGTAGCTAAACACGCGTGACTGGCCTCGTAGCTAAACACGCGTGACTGGCCTCGTAGTTAAACACGCGTGGCCGGCCCACGTAGCTAAGCACATTGTTCATTTGAGCATTTAAAGGAATGGCACGAGGTGTGGGTGGGTGGGTGGATGGATGCAGCCACAGTCACTGTATCAACATGTCCCAGTCAGACTAGAGTCTGGGTCGCCAGCTCTCCCTAGCTCCCAACAGAGTCTGGGTCGCACGCCAGCTCTCCCTAGCTCCCCACAGAGTCTGGGTCGCACGCCAGCTCTCCCTAGCTCCCCACAGAGTCTGGGTCGCATGCCAGCTCTCCCTAGCTCCCAACAGAGTCTGGGTCGCACGCCAGCTCTCCCTAGCTCCCAACAGAGTCTGGGTCGCACGCCAGCTCTCCCTAGCTCCCCACAGAGTCTGGGTCGCACGCCAGCTCTCCCTAGCTCCCAACAGAGTCTGGGTCGCACGCCAGCTCTCCCTAGCTCCCCACAGAGTCTGGGTCGCACGCCAGCTCTCCCTAGCTCCCCACAGAGTCTGGGTCGCACGCCAGCTCTCCCTAGCTCCCCACAGAGTCTGGGTCGCACGCCAGCTCTCCCTAGCTCCCCACAGAGTCTGGGTCGCACGCCAGCTCTCCCTAGCTCCCCACAGAGTCTGGGTCGCACGCCAGCTCTCCCTAGCTCCCCACAGAGTCTGGGTCGCACGCCAGCTCTCCCTAGCTCCCCACAGAGTCTGGGTCGCACGCCAGCTCTCCCTAGGTCCCAACAGAGTCTGGGTCGCACGCCAGCTCTCCCTAGCTCCCCACAGAGTCTGGGTCGCACGCCAGCTCTCCCTAGCTCCCCACAGAGTCTGGGTCGCACGCCAGCTCTCCCTAGGTCCCAACAGAGTCTGGGTCGCACGCCAGCTCTCCCTAGCTCCCAACAGAGTCTGGGTCGCACGCCAGCTCTCCCTAGCTCCCAACAGAGTCTGGGTCGCACGCCAGCTCTCCCTAGCTCCCAACAGAGTCTGGGTCGCACGCCAGCTCTCCCTAGCTCCCCACAGAGTCTGGGTCGCACGCCAGCTCTCCCTAGCTCCCCACAGAGTCTGGGTCGCACGCCAGCTCTCCCTAGCTCCCCACAGAGTCTGGGTCGCACGCCAGCTCTCCCTAGCTCCCCACAGAGTCTGGGTCGCACGCCAGCTCTCCCTAGCTCCCCACAGAGTCTGGGTCGCACGCCAGCTCTCCCTAGCTCCCCACAGAGTCTGGGTCGCACGCCAGCTCTCCCTAGCTCCCCACAGAGTCTGGGTCGCACGCCAGCTCTCCCTAGCTCCCCACAGAGTCTGGGTCGCACGCCAGCTCTCCCTAGGTCCCCACAGAGTCTGGGTCGCACGCCAGCTCTCCCTAGCTCCCCACAGAGTCTGGGTCGCACGCCAGCTCTCCCTAGCTCCCAACAGAGTCTGGGTCGCACGCCAGCTCTCCCTAGCTCCCCACAGAGTCTGGGTCGCACGCCAGCTCTCCCTAGCTCTCCACAGAGTCTGGGTCGCACGCCAGCTCTCCCTAGCTCCCCACAGAGTCTGGGTCGCACGCCAGCTCTCCCTAGCTCCCCACAGAGTCTGGGTCGCACGCCAGCTCTCCCTAGGTCCCCAACAGAGTCTGGGTCGCACGCCAGCTCTCCCTAGCTCCCAACAGAGTCTGGGTCGCACGCCAGCTCTCCCTAGCTCCCAACAGAGTCTGGGTCGCACGCCAGCTCTCCCTAGGTCCCCACAGAGTCTGGACAGACACCGAGTCCACCAGGGTCTAGCAGTCTTAATGACTGGTCTGTATCGGTGTGCTCAGACGTGAGCATCATGTACAGACCTGCTGCCGTCTCCCCCACACTCACTCACTGACACCTCTCCTCCCTACGAATACATCAGCCTGTTGTTCAGGAAGATGACTTTCACTCTGCAGACTGTTCCCTCTTCAATCACTCATTCTCAGTCTTTCTCTCTCCCAGCTACAGATCTCCTTCAGACTCATGACCCCCCCCCCCCCGTCTGCTGTCTGAATGCACAGAAACATGACAGCGCAATAGTGAGAGAGAAGGAGAGAGCTCAGTATGACGGCCTGACACCTAGAGAGAAACTGAGACGGTTAAATAACTAGTCTTCATACAGGCATCAAGCTTGTTGTATTACAGGTCCGTGATATGTAACACCGTTCGCTTTGAGTAGCCTCGTTTCACCATCCAGTGAGTCAGCTGTGAGGTGTGTCTCAAGGCTGGCCTCAGCCTGTCCCTGTGTCTGTGGTGCAACCCTCTCTTTCACTGTCAGCACGTGTGTAGTCCTATGTACTCTCTGTGAGAGACTGTTTTTGTCTTTTGGGGGGGGGGGGGGGGGGGTCGATACAGTTAGATCTCAGGATATTATCTTTGACGATATATTGTATCGTTTTGACAATATTGCAATGTTGTTTTTACACTAGTCGGCTGTACCTGCACCAAAACTCCAGTATTATTCCTTCATAGCTTGTTCTCCATCTTCTTTTTAAATAGGGAGACAATTCGTTTTCTGCACTTTTATTTCCATGGCTGATAACTTGTTTTCTCATGGCTCTCTTGTCCCTGTGCAGCAATATGTTTGGAACATCAAATCACAATACATATAGAATCATGAGAATCACAATACATATAGAATCATGAGAATCACAATACATATAGAATCATGAGAATCACAATACATATAGAATCATGAGAATCACAATACATATAGAACCATGAGAATCACAATACATATAGAATCACAAGATTCTCAATACATATAGAATCATGAGAATCTCAATACATATAGAATCATGAGAATCTCAATACATATAGAATCATGAGAATCTCAATACATATAGAATCATGAGAATCTCAATACATATAGAATCATGAGAATCACAATACATATAGAATCACAATACATATAGAATCTCAATACATATAGAATCATGAGAATCTCAATACATATAGAATCATGAGAATCTCAATACATATAGAATCATGAGAATCTCAATACATATAGAACCATGAGAATCACAATACATATAGAATCATGAGAATCTCAATACATATAGAACCATGAGAATCACAATACATATAGAACCATGAGAATCACAATACATATAGAATCACAATACATATAGAATCATGAGAATCTCAATACATATAGAATCATGAGAATCTCAATACATATAGAATCATGAGAATCACATTACATATCGTATCCTCACCCAAGTGATAATATCGTGAGGATCCTGGCACCCTCCAGCCCTACTAGGTAATTATAGCCCTTAACAATATAGGGTGTACCTATAAGGAAATATAAGAGGACCCCACAGTGTATGAAGAAACACAATCAACTATTCACACAAACACAAAGTAAAGTTATCAACTATTATTCAATAAACAACTCAAGTTGGAAACGTGTTTTTGTTTATCCCTTATTTTACCAGGTAAGTTGAATGAGAACACATTCTCATTTACAGCAATGACCTGGGGAATAGTTAGAGGGGAGAGGAGGGGGGATGAATGAGCCAATTTGGAAGCTGGGGATGATTAGGTGACCGTGATGGTATGAGGGTCAGATAGGGAATTTAGCCAGGACACCGGGGTTAACACCCTACTCCTACAATAAGTGCCATGGGATCTTTTAGTGACCACAGAGAGTCAGGACACCCGTTTAACATCCCATCTGAGATACGGCACATTACACAGGGCAATGTCCCCAAACACTGCCCTGGGGCATGAGATATATATATATGTGGATCCAAGCCTATGGAATAAAAGTGGGCTTTTACTGCTCGGTCTAATTCATGCTATTGGACACATGCTCAAACTCAAACACTTCTGATGGACTTAAAGGAGCAAAGTGTAGTTGCTGCATCCATTTTTGGACTTATAAATTATATATATTAATGTAAAGATATTTAATTGTATTATTATATGTAGTACAAAGCGATGGGTTAGAAGAAGCCAACATAATCAACCTATAAAGTTAAAATGTAACATCTATATACAGTACCAGTTAAAAGTTTAGATACACCTACTCATTCAATGGTTTTTCTTTATTTTTACTATTTTATACATTGTAGATTAACAGTGAAGACTTCAAAACTATGAACTAACACGTATGGAATCATTTCATATTTGAGATTCTTCAAAGTAGCCACCCTTTGAACTGCTAGCCACGGGACCCTGCTCGCCGTGAGTACGATCGGGGTCCCATGGCTAGCAGATCATATTTTCACTACACTAATTGGCAAAACCTATGTAACGAATTTCAGCTATTTATTAGCTAGTTCAAACAGTCACGTCTCTTCTCCTCAACTCTCTCACGGCAGACTGTAGCCTAGCAATCCGTCCGTCTCCAAAAATATGTCCCAACATGCAGCACACAGTAAATAACATAGTCCGTGCTCAAAAAAAACAACAACAAAGTAACCAGGGGGGGGGTTACACTTACATGGTCTGCTCTCCAAACCCTCTGCTATCTCCTGGCCTACAGTATCTCTGGCAACAGGAGCCCAACCCAGTAACACAACATGGGTTTTGCTCTAGTCACCTTTACCTCTCTCTCTCTCTCTGTGTAGATCTCTCCATCGTCTAGTCTTTGTCCATGTGTACTGTGTTTTAAAAGACAGTATTAAGGAGATCTAAATGTATTTTCATGGTCTCTCAGTCCAAACCTTCTGCTATCCTGCAGATAAACACCACAATTACATGTGCTTTGGTTTAGTCTACTGTCTCTCTCTCTCTCCGTGGTGTTTACGGGACCTTCTACCTGGCTTGTATCAACCCCCTCAGCCTCTCTGGTCTGCTGTCTCTCTCTCTCTCCGTGGTGTTTACGGGACCTTCTACCTGGCTTGTATCAACCCCCTCAGCCTCTCTGGTCTACTGTCTCTGTCAATAGAGCCAACCCCCTCAGCCTCTCTGGTCTATAGTCTCTGTCAATAGAGCCAACCCCCTCAGCCTCTCTGGTCTACTGTCCCTGTCAATAGAGCCAACCCCCTCAGCCTCTCTGGTCTACTGTCCCTGTCAATAGAGCCAACCCCCTCAGCCTCTCTGGTCTACTGTCCCTGTCAATAGAGCCAACACCCTCACCCTCTCTGGTCTACTGTCCCTGTCAATAGAGCCAACCCCCTCAGCCTCTCTGGTCTATAGTCTCTGTCAATAGAGCCAACCCCCTCAGCCTCTCTGGTCTATAGTCTCTGTCAATAGAGCCAACCCCCTCAGCCTCTCTGGTCTACTGTCCCTGTCAATAGAGCCAACCCCCTCAGCCTCTCTGGTCTACTGTCCCTGTCAATAGAGCCAACCCCCTCAGCCTCTCTGGTCTACTGTCCCTGTCAATAGAGCCAACCCCCTCAGCCTCTCTGGTCTACTGTCTCTGTCTCCTGTGTGTTTTAAACTTCTCCATGGTCTAGTCTCTCTGCCCTCTGTTGTCCCCTGTCCTATAATATTTTAGGACTCAACCCCCTCAGCCTCTAGTTCACTCCAGCACACGCTATGAGCTTTGCACTCTAATAATGACAGCTTGACTCAAATCCCTGGATTAGAGAGTGAGGGAAAAAGAGAGAGAGAGACGGTAACAAAACACCATTCATCCACCCTCTCCAACATAACAACAACAACAATAACAAAAGACTAACAAAGGAACAGAAACATATTAACCCAGCTCCCTGGTTAGGTAATCTTCCTCCTCCCAGTATTCAGCCTAATCCCTCTATCTCTCCCTCTCTTTCTCTCTCACCCCCCCTCTTCTTCTCTCTCTGGGTGTCTGTTGTCCTGTCGTAGCCTCTCAACAGTTGCAGATTTAAGCCATCACTACAATAATGGGATTGGTTTTGGCCTCCTGCGGTTTGTAATGAAGGATAATTAGTATTTCAATTTACCCCGGCCGACTAAGAACCTCCCTTCGCTCTCTCTTTCTCTCGCTCTCTCTTTCTCTCGCTTTCTCTCTCGCACTCACTGTCTTTCTCCCCCCCTCTCTCTCAACTCAATTTTAAGGGCTTTATTGGCTTGGAAAACATATGTTTACATTGCCCAAACAAGTGAAATGGATAATAAACAAAAGTGAAATAAACATTACACTCACAAAAGTTCCAAAAGAATAAAGACATTACAAATGTCATATTATGTCTATATACAGTGTTGTAACAATGTACAAATAGTTTAAGTACAAAAGGGAATATAAATAAGCATAAATATGGGTTGTATTTACAATGGTGTTTGTTCTTCACTGGTTGCCCTTTTCTTGTGGCAACAGGTCACAAATCTTGCTGCTGTGATGGCACACTGTGGTATTTCACCCAGTAGATATGGGAGTTTATCAAAATCGGGTTTGTTTTCGAATTCTTTGGGTCTTTGTAATCTGAGGGAATTATGTGTCTCTAATATGGTCATACATTTGGCAGGTTAGGAAGTGCAGCTCAGTTTCCACCTCATTTTGTTGGCAGTGTGCACATAGCCTGTCTTCTCTTGACAGCCAGGTCTGCTTACGACGGCCTCTTTCCATAGCAAGGCTATGCTCACTGAGTCTGTACATAGTCAAAGCTTTCCTTAAATTTGGGTCAGTCACAGTGGTCAGGTATTCTGCCGAATAGCATTCTAGTTTGCTCAGTTTTTTTGTTAATTACTTGACACATTGGAAATAATTCTCTTTTTGTTTTATCATGATTTGGTTGGGTCTAATTGTGTTGCTGTCCTGGTGCTCTGTGGGGTCTGTTTGTGAACAGAGCCCCAGGACCAGCTTGCTTAGGGGACTCTTCTCCAGGTTCATTTCTCTGTAGGTGATGGCTTTGTTATGGAAGGTTTGTGAATATCTTCCTTTTAGGTGGTTATAAAATTTTAACAGCTTTTTTCTGGATTTTGATCATTAGCGGGTATCTGCCTAATTCTGCTCTGCATGCATTATTTGGTGTTTTACGTTGTACACAGAGGATATTTTTGCAGAATTCTACATGCAGAGTCTCAATTTGGTGTTTGTCCCATTTAGTGAATTCTTGGTTGGTGAGCGGACCCCAGACCTCACAACCATAAAGGGCAATGGGTTCTACAACTGATTCAAGTATTTTTAGCCAGATCCTAATTGGTATGTCGAATTTTATGTTTCTTTTGATGGCATAGAAGGCCCTTCTTGCCTTGTCTCTGAGATCGTTCACAGCTTTGTGGAAGTTACCTGTGGTGCTGCTGTTTAGGCCGAGGTGTGTATAGTTTGTTCTTGTGCTCGAGGGCAACGGTGTTTAGATGGAATTTGTGGTCCTGGCAACTGGATTATTTTTGTCTTAGTGAGATTTACTGTCAGGGCCCAGGTCTGACAGAATCGGTTCTGTTGTAAGGCCCTCCTTGGTCGGGGACAGAAGCACCAGATCATCAGCAAACAGTAGACATTTTGACTTCAGATTCTAGTAGGGTGAGGCCGGGTGCTGCAGACTGTTCCAGTGCCCTCGCCAATTCGTTGATATATATGTTGAAGAGGGTGGGGCTTAAGCTGCATCCCTGTCTCACCCCACAGCCCTGTGGGGGGGGGAAATGTGTGGTTTTTGCCAATTTTAACCGTGCGGTTCCCTTTTATTTTCAAGTCCTGTCAGGCACCAGGGGATTAGACTCTTAAAATGAACCAAGTTATTCTTAAAGGAGAAGCACACAGTTAAGCAGGGAGACTAACATGTAGGCATCCACTTGTTATTTCCCTGATGT
Source organism: Salvelinus namaycush (assembly GCF_016432855.1). Taxonomy (NCBI): domain Eukaryota; kingdom Metazoa; phylum Chordata; class Actinopteri; order Salmoniformes; family Salmonidae; genus Salvelinus; species Salvelinus namaycush. The sequence continues at coordinate 35,205,539 of NC_052335.1, forward strand.
ATTATCTATGACTTATTATACTGGGGGTAGAAGCCGAACTCTCTTGTAAACTACCTTATAAGGAGGTTTAGCTAGCCCAGGAGGTTGGGAGAGGGGAGAGAGCTGTTCCTTAAGGCTGCTGTTCATTCCTGTGTGTTTGTCTCTGCCATCTGTCTGTCTGTCTGTCTCTCTCTGTCTGTCTGGTGACTTGCAGAATGATTAGGC